>NC_056741.1:1436407779-1436688492 GCF_019279795.1 Protopterus annectens
AGGCACTTGGACTCCCCTGAGTCCATTACCACTGACTCAGACTTAGATGAAAGGGAGGGTTCCCCCCAGATCGGGGAGGGTTCCCCTCAGATCATCTCCCGAGGATGTCTCCTTCGGAGACATTATGGAGATCCTCCGCCAAAGAGGTGGTTGGTCAGCCCCCAAACCCTCTACGGATGAGTCCGTGTTTCTGGAGGCCTTTGGCATGGGCCCATGTACTTCCTGGGTTTCCCCACCAGCTGACCGTTTGGTGGACTTCATCACCACTAGGGCATGGAAGGATCCTGACACCGTGGAGCCTATACCTAAAAGACCGGACAAAATTCTTTCCCTGCCGTCAGATAGGCAGGCATGGTCCAAAGGAGCCCCTGTAGATGCTTTGGTGGTTACAGCTGCCACAAAGAAGGAACTGGCACAGGAGAGTTCCTCGATCCATCCACCAGACAAGGAGTGCAGGTCGATGGATCGTTTCGGAAAGCATATGTACTCATCAGTGACTTTTTCTATCCATGCGCTGAATTACTTGGCACATGTTACCCGACTGCAGCATGATCTTATAACGGAACTAACTGAGTCACCCCAGGAGTCTCTGTCACAGCAGGACAAGCAGTCCTTTACTGCAAAGATGACTACATTGAAATCAGTGACAAATACATCTATGCGTCTCCTCTCCCATGCTACGGAGGGAGCTGCTAGAGCTGCTGGTACAGGCATTGCCTTGAGGCGACATGCCTGGATCAGACTGTGTCAATTTGCGGACCCCTTTAAGGCGTCTTTTGTTAACGCCCCTTTCGATGGATCATCCCTCTTTGGGAAGACAGTACATGACATACTCACCTAGAGTGAGAAGAACGGAAAGACTTTGTCTGCCGTCGGAATCCACTTCTCTAACCCGCAGAGATCCTATTCCAGGAACCAAAAGGGGCAAAAGAAGATGTGGTTCAGGAAATCACAGTCTTTCCTGAACACTCAGGACTATTCGTCCCCCAGAGGCAGAGGGGGGACAAGACCGACGCTGTCCCAGAGGCAGAGGGGGTCCCAGAAACTTCGGGTCTAGGGAACCTTTTTCCGACAGGCCTGCACAGTAGCCCTGAGGGGTTGCCCGACTGCTCTACTCTGAAGGCAGTCGGGGGAAGATTCTCCTTACATCCTGTGGCGTGGGAGTCCATTACTACAGACCCGCTAAACATCATATCCAGAGGCTGTTCTATCCCTTTCATATCATCCCTCATAACTCCAGCATGCCTCCCAGATGTTCCACCCGATCACAGGGAGGCTGCAGCTTTACAGGTTTCGAAACTGTTACAAAAATGAGCCATCGAACCTGTCCCCCCCCCCCCCCCCCAACCAGTTCAGATCAGGCATCTACTCCCATTTTTTTTTTTAGTGCCAAAGAAGACGAGGGACTTCAGGCCCATACTGGACCTGTCTATCCTCAACCTGTCGGTAGAGAAACAAAAATTCCAGATGGTCACTCTACAGTCCATTCTACCATTTCTAAGAAAATGTGACTGGATGTGCTCGTTAGACCTCCAGGACTCTTACTATCATATCAAGGTCCACAGAAGCTCCAGGAGGTTTTTGCGCTTCCAGCTATGGGCCGGTCACTTTCACTTCAGAGCCCTTCCCTTTGGTCTCACCACAGCCCCCAGGGTGTTCACCAAGGTAATGGCAGTCGTAGCGGCTCACCTGAGACTTCAGGGCATTCAGGTATTCCCCTACCTAGACGACTGGCTCTTCGCTGCATCCACCAAACGTCTCTTGTGGCAGGCCCTACACTACTTTCTTGGTCTGGCTGACAAGTTAGGCATCATGATCAACCTCAACAAGTCCCACCTGGCTCTGGTTCAGGTCATAGATTTCCTCGGGGCATGGTTGGATACTATTCAGTCAAAGATTTTTCTCACCCCGGAAAGGATAAGAAATCTCCGACTCCACATGTCAGCTATCTCAGAGCACTCTGCAGTCACAGCAAGCAGTGTTCTCAGGGCTTTGGGTTTGATGGCAGCCTCCATTTCCATTCTCCCTCTTGCATGTTTTCATATGAGAATCCTTCAGTGGAATCCACAAGTTCAATGGTCCTGGCTAGACCTCCCGATGACTTTCCAAATCCGAATCAACCGGACATGCAGAATGTCACTCCAGTGGTGGCTTCAGTTATCAGACATACTTGTGGGGCGCAGCTTTCTAGCCCTGCCGGCCCAAGCCACGGTGACCACGGACGCTTCCCAGCTCCCGTGGGGGGGCACTTCCTGGGAAGAACAGTCCAAGGCACGTGGTCCCTACCAGAGACCAAGCTACACATTAGTGTCCTGGAGATGAGGGCAGTGCTTTTAGCGTTGAAAGCCTTCCATCCTGTCCTACCTCCAGGGACAGTGGCCATTCAATCAGATAACATGACAGTAGTCTGGAATATCAACAAGCAGGGAGGGACCTTATCCTACCCTCTTTGTCGCGAGGCCATGAGAGTTTGGGAGTGGGCCATATCCACCAACCAGTTTCTGATAGCAACACATATTCTGGGACGCTCATACATTTTAGCAGACAGTCTAAGCCGGGCAATCCTTCTGCCTTATGAGTGGTCTCTAAATCCATCGGTGGCGAAGAGAATCTTCCTTGTATGGGGTCAACTTTCCTGTGACCTCTTCGCGTCTCCTTCCAACATGAAGTGCAGCAACTTCTTCGCTCTGATTCCCCCTCCAGGGTATGTCCCAAGGGACTCTCTAGTCCATGCTTGGCCTCCTGGGTTACTTTATGCTTACCCTCCGTTACCTCTGATACCGAAGTTCCTTCAGAAAGCTTGCTGGTTGCAGTGCAAAGTCATTCTCATAGCTCCATTCTGGCCTCGCCAGGTGTGGTTTCCCTTCCTATGGTCTCACCTTTTGGCTCCTCCATGGACACTAGATCCATGCCCCGATCTACTTGCTCATCCATCGGGCTTGACCCTGCCCAATCTGGACAGTTTCAAGCTGACAGCATGGCTGCTCCAGTTCCCATGATCATCAGGACTCCCAGACTTTCGTCCCCTGTTAAGAACATTCTGGTAGCATCTCTCAAAGCCTTCACTAGGAAACTCTACAGTAGAAAGTGGAGACGTTTTTCCATTTGGGCCTCTCAACGCAATCAGAACCCTTTTACAACCCCTATTCCAGTCGTTTTAGATTTTTTGGCTGGACTCTTTCAATCGGGCGCAAGTTCTTCCACCATCAAAGTTCGACTGGCTGCCATCTCTAATTTCCATGTAGGTGAAAATAAGGTTGCTCTGGCCTCTGCCAAATTGTGTAAAGCGTTCCTAAAGGGCACCTTTCTCTTGCGACCTCCAGTTAAAGAGACATTTCCTCCCTGGGATCTGACTTTAGTCCTTCAAGCATTGACCTCTCCACCTTTCGAACCTGCCGGTTCAGTCCCTGTGAAATTCTTGTCTTGGAAGACGGCATTCCTGGTTGCCATCACCTTAGCTAAGAGGGTTTCAGAGTTACAGGCCTTATTCTCCATGCCCCCCTATTTGATTTTTCACAAGGACAGGGTTTCGCTGCGTACAGACACCTCCTTCCTTCCCAAGGTGTCCTCAGCAGCCAATATTAACCAATCTATAAATTTGCCAGTCTTTTTCCCAAATTTCCAAAATAAAGGCGAATATAGACTTAATTTATTGGACGTCCATAGACAGCTTCGTTTTTACCTTCATAGGACTAAACCCTACCGAAAGTCGGATCAACTGTTTGTCTCATTTTCAAAACCATGTTTGGGCAAAGCAGTTTCAAAAGTGTCCTTAGCAAGGTGGATCACTCTTTGTATTGCACAAGTATATAAGGACAAAGGCTTATCTCCTCCTGGCTTACTGAAGGCTCATTCCACTAGATCAGCAAAAGTAAATTAAGGCACCAAAGTTACACACTGGAAATCAGTCACTGTACTTTATTGCAGAAGACAAACGGTAAGCGCTTTCACAACTTAATGTTGCTTCATCAGACCACATCACTACAACTGATGCTTGGTTAAATACTAGGACAATTAGTATGACATCACAATTTAAAGAGATATTACTCCACTAACATAAGAACATATACCCATAAGAAAGATCCATAAAATATATAGAAAGGTGTGTATTTACACACAATAATATTTAAAAAAGGAGGAATGTCATCCCTGATGGTTATTTATATATATATATATATATATATATATATATATATATATATATATATATATATATATACACACACATTTTGTGCACATATAACCATAATAGTACAATAAAAAATATATAAAAAACTCATATTTAGTGTTTAAGGCGCCTTGCCTTAAGGTAAGGAACTAATGAGGTGCAGCCATTCAAACCAGGATATCTATCTGCTTGTAATTTAGTGATCCATTGTTGTTCTAATTCTTCAGTGTGGTTTTCTACATCACCACCTCTGTTTGTCCTTACTATTTGTTGTAAGATTAAAAATTTAAAACAATGACTACTGTCTGTATTCAGGACATGATTAGCTAGAGCATTTGATTGCTTCTGGTTCCGTATGTCCCCTGTATGTTCTAACATTCATTCTTTAAAGCTCCTATTTGTTTTGCCTACATAATAGGCATGGCATGCTTGGCAAAAACAAAAATAAACAACATCGACACTTTTACAATCATAGTAATTCTTTGTATAAAGTTTAAAACATTTCACAGGATGAATGTACTCATTTTTAGTGTAGACATGCTGACAAGCAGCACAATTCCTGCACGGGAAGGTGCCCTGTCTGTTTGAGAGATTTTTTTCTAAAAGACTGATGTTCTCTATTACAAAGCTGCTGCTTTAAAGACACATTATTTCTAAAACTGAAGTTTGGGGTGTCACCAACTGTAGAAACCAGACGTGGTATTTCATGTAATAAGTGCCAATTCTTTTTAATAATTTCTGTATACTTATTGATGTCACTTGCAAATCTAAACACTATTCTAAACTTATTTTTATCAATACTTGTATCATAAGGTATACTTGTATCAGCACTATAGGAGCTCATGTATGGTTTACATCTTGTAGATCTCAATTTCCATGCATCTACTATCACTCCAGTGATTTCTGAGCTAGAATAGCCTCTTGTTTGAAATTCGTCTTGTAACTTATTTAAAGCAACTACTGCCTCTTCATCATTATTATGTAGGCGTAGGGTTCTATAGACTTGTCCTTTGAGGACATTTCTAGGTATGTGTCTCGAGTGCATGCTTGACCCGTGAAGACAGGCATTGGTTCTTGTGGGTTTGTGATAAATACTGGTTCTTATCTGCTTTAAATCAGTAAGGGTGACACTCACATCCAAGAAATCAACACATGTATCAGAAAAAGTAAAAGTAAACTTCAAAAAGTCTGTAGTACTATGCAGGTAATCAATGAAATTACTGATATTTTCACCATGCCCTTTCCACAAGACAAAAACATCATCCACGAAACGGACGTACCAGAGAATGTAGCCAAAAAATGGGTTAACATCTGACAAAACATTGTTCTTCCCATCATACTAGTGATAGATTGGTGTAGCTATTTGCACACGAAGTGCCCATAGCCACGCCAATCTTCTGTAGAAAAAATTGATCCTGAAAAGTTACAATGTTATTTTCAAGTATAATCTCCAATAGTGCACAGACTAGCATAATCTTATTAGTAGTCAGCTTCTTATTCATATCGAGGAATTCTCTTATTCTATCAATACCCCAAACATTTGGAATACTAGTAAAAAGAGATTCAATGTCCATGGTAAGGAATACAAATTCTTCATCATTATCAATGGTTTCCATTCTATTTTGCAACCGCTGTAAAAACATTTTTGTGTCTCTAAGAACTGTATAACAACTATCCAAGAACTCGTGTAAAATGCCTTCTACATAAATAGATAGAGGCTCAGTGCACCATCCTGCTCCTGATACGATGGGGTGTAAAGGAGGAACCGTAGGATGTTTATGGATTTTAGGGAGTCCATAAATCCTAGGAACTAGAGGTTTTTGTACTGAAAAATAATTGAATAAGGATTCATCAATTAATCCTGTAATCAGTAAATCAAACACTAAAAAAGACACTTTATCAGTGATAGCAATTACAGCTGTTTTTGTCAGCATTTGATAGGTACAGGTATCTAATAGCAAAACCTTCATCTGGTTAACATATAAATCTTTGTCCATTAATACAATTTTACCACCTTTATCTGCTTGTTTAATAATAAGAGAATGTAAATCCTGCAATTCATATAGAGCCCTATATTCTTCTGTATTTAAATTATGAAAGGTGCAGCCTTGCGTACCAGGAGTATAAGCTTCATTAAAAGCATTTTCACAGATATCTAAAAATCTTTGTATGCCTGGAGGGGTGGGAGGTACAAAAGTGCTAGGTTTCTTGTATACATTTACATTGACATTTTCATTATTACGAAACATGCATTTTAATAATAAATTCCTACCAAGCAATTTCAAGTCTGTTAGCATTTCAGTCAAATCTTCCTTTTTGGCAGGTATAAAAGACAAACCCTTATTAAGCAAACTGTTTTGTTCATTAGTTAGAGTAAAGGAAGAAATGTTAATAAGATCAGTTTTTACATCCTCCTTTTCTTTGAAAAGTGTGCAGTTCTGTCCATTTGATATTCCCTTGCTGTCTTTCCCATATTGGGATTGCTTTTGGCTCGAGCTCTGAAAGGAAGAGCTGCTTTCAAAGTGAATTCTCCCACTTTCAAATTCTCTAAAAAAACACTAGTATCTGTAGCATTTGCTTGTAAAGTGTCTATTGGAGTCTTACCTATATTGTTTGCATTCCTTTGTTCTTCTGACTTTGAATTTTTATCCATATTCGATGTAGATGTATTCCCATTCACTATAGAAGCAAAAGATGCAACTTGGAGAGTAGGAACACTAGAATTTACATGTTCTTGGTCAGTTTGTTGTATTGCCATGCTCCCTCATCTCAATAGCTTTAAAACAGGAAGTGGAAGCCTGTGTCTCAGTATTTAGTGTCCTTCTAGTTCCTCTGTTCACTGTAGCAGGATTATACAAAGGGGTTCTATTTATAGGGTCTCTCGGCCATGAGAAGACATTATTGTTGCTAAAATCAGTTTTATCTCTGTTTAATTTATTTAATTTAACATTTTGAAGCTTTTTCTCATAGGCACTAATGCTTTCATGCAACTGGCCCATTTTATTAAGGGTAATAGTAGCAGGAACGGTTACAGATATCTGGTTTTCTAGTGTCACAATTTCAGTTTTCAGCTCAGTTTCAAGAGGTGTAAAAAACTCTATAAGGAGCTCCATATACTTGGAGCTAAAAGATAAATTAAATTCTTGCCACTTACGTAAGAGTTCAGGATATGTATTCCCATAAGTTGGCATATTTAAGATACGTAGACCTCGAGGTATTACTTTAGCTTCCAATGAAGCTTGTAGGTGTAGTCTTTGCCATTGTAGTCGTTTGTACTTATATAGAAGGTTTTCTAGCCCCCTATATTGTGCCTGAAACTCAAGCATTTTTTCCATCTCTGAACCAATATCCACTGTATTTGCCTGTACGTCAGCGTTTAATAATGGATTCACTGGTACTTTGGTGCCTTAATTTACTTTTGCTGTTGTGTGTTTTGGGCACCTCACTGTACCTGCAGCCGTTTGGTTTTTGCATCTTCATTCCACTAGATCATTGGCTACTTCTGCAGCTTTCTGGTCAAAAGTACCTTTAGATGATATCTATGTGGCAGCCACGTGGGCCAATTCGCATACATTTATCTCTCATTATAAATTAGATTTGATCTCTAGAGGGAGAGCATCCTTTGGCTCTGCGGTGCTCAGAAATATCCTTCCATAAGGGCCTCCCAGGAATACCAGTAGCTGGGGACTCTGTCCCATATGTGCAGAAAGAATGAAGTTAACTACTTCAGATTAAGAGGTTATGTACTCACCATAACTTTCCATATGAGTAGTTAGACCTCATTCTTCTGCACCTTCCCTCCCTCCATCCCCCACACTATTCAGGTCTTATCCTGTTTGGATTGTGGGTTACATTGCTAGTTAGTGACAGCAAACTCGATCTGGGGTTAGTCAGGAGGAAGTGATGTATTATAGGTAGGGGAGGAGCTTGGAGCTCGGAGCTGATGCTTGTAAAAGTTTTTCCGGCTCGGATCCGAATACCCATATGTTCAGAAGAATGTAACTACTCAGATGGAACGTTATGGTGAGTACATAACTTCTTATTTTTGCTGTTGTCTTTTGTTAATGTGAAAAAGTTGACTGCTGACTTCCCTTCTTCAATGACTAAGACATCATTGAATTCTTTAATATCTTCTGTGTCTCAGATAACCAAGCACTGTCTAAAATGTTTGTATTGCACTCCTCATTTGATTTTTAGTGTAGGATCCCCTGGATCAGTAATAAAAAGATTTTCCTGGTTATCTTCCCTGAATTTACCAGTTGATGTAAAAGCTTGAGTTCCTGAATGCCCCCCCCCCCCCGATAAAGAGGTGTGTATTGTCTCTTCCTCTGCTGAGATCCTTAAAATATTTAATGACTTGGGAAAGTTAATTCAGTGGACTAATAATCATTTTCAACTCTTCATGCCAAAATACAATCAAAACTTTCCTTCCAGTTCATGCTCCTTTTATTTGAAACATAATAGTCATCAAGACCACATACAAACAAGTCTTCAGGAAGCAATGTCAGGGAGATTCAAAAACAAGGGAGTATCCTCCCAGAACCAAGGGCAATCTAAAAAGCAGACTAACTGTATGCCCCTTCTTGTCTTCCAACCCTGTTATTCAAGGAATCCTTTCCCAAAAGCTAGGTCTTCTCTCCCATCTGCAACAAGAGATACACGGGTTCTGAGAATCATTCAAAAAGGCTACATCTGGTAGTCCCATCTTCCCTTTCAAGGAATTCATCTGCGTCCATCCAATCAGACCTCTCTGTTTCCTCGTATCCTAGATCACAATGATGTACCCCCAGATCTTTGAGTATGTATCTTTATTTTATGCCTAAAGTGATATGCAAGTTTATTTTGAGTCAAGCTATCCACCTTGATGTCTTTCCAGAACCTAAAAATGAAGGATAAAGGATTCTCCATAGTTTAGATTCCACAGACAATTCCAATACTATCTTGACAAAACAGCCTGGGATGACATGCTCGACAAGCCACGTTGCTTCGCTAGGGACGGCTTGCACCTGTCACCACTGGGCTTTCGGATATTGGCAAAGGCTCTTGCCACCCCCATAGTGCCTTTTTTAGGCAAGGCTCAAAAGTCAAACCCACCTCCATAGACAGCACAAGGAACAAGAAACTAAGGGTAATGCTGCTAAACGCCAGAAGTGTTAACCTCAAGAAGCACGCACTCGAAGCTCTCCTCAGTATGGAGAACATCGATATCTGTGCAGTGACAGAAACCTGGTTCAAGGCTCCAGAGAGCACCCCAGCACTACCAGGTTATATCTCATATCATGCTTTTTGGCCCCAAAACCCGGACCGAACCACAAAAGGAGGGGGAGTTTCCATATTTATCAAGGATATCCACATCTCCAGGTTAGTGGCATTGCACGAAGTATCGGAGATCATCCATGTGCAACTAACAGTGGGCAAGACTGCTTTTCAGTTTATAGCATCCTACAAACCACCCTCTCAAAGTCAGGAATCCCACTCGGCTTTCCTGAAAACATTGGAGAACATGAAGATCTCTCCGAACACCATTATATTGGGCGACTTCAACTACCCAAACATAGACTGGGAGCACTACTCACACCCCAGCACCTTAGCCCAAAGGTTCCTGGAAATTATAAACTCAAATGCTATGGAACAACTAGTCACCACTCCCACAAGAGAGGATAACATACTAGACCTGATCATTACCAACATGGGTACTCTATGCTCCATACCAGAAGTATATCCCTCATTGGTAAGATCAGATCATAAATTAATTTCACTGGATATCCACATCCCGACCCCACCCCCAACCCAGAAAAAAACAGTGAAAAACTTCTCAAAAGCGAACTTCTCACTTCTCAAAACCGAAGTGGAATCCTTCAAGGCCCCAGGGCCAGTGGAAACTACGGCCCAAACTGCAGAATCCTATATAAACGCATTCTACGGACATCTCCAGGAATGCATGGATCATGCTATCCCAAACAAAACCAAGACCCAATCATCCAAAGGCAGGCGTCCAGTCTGGTGGACCCCAGCCATAAATAAACTGTACAACAGAAGGAGGAAGCTACTACATGATAGAGCAAAATCCCTAATAGGGAAGGCAGCTCTGATCAGTACGAGCAAAAAATTACGATCCCTCATAAAATCCTCCAAGGCCAGCTTCGAGAGAAAAATTGCACAGGACACTAAAGACAATCATAAGGCTTTTTTCAGTTATGTTAGGAACCTGGGATGCAACTCCCAGACTTCTTCTGAGTTGATTCTAAACGACAAAAAATACACTGAACCCACAGACATCGCCAATATCCTGGCAGACAGGTTCAGTGCAAACTTCTCCAACCCCTCCCCCCCAAAAGAGCAAGTATCTATCCCAGCAGAGGGCTGCCTCCCAAACATCTCTGATGCTCAGGTGAAGGCTGCCCTCTCCAAAGCAAAAAAACACTGCTTCCATGGGACCGGGTTGCGTCCTACATGAACTCCAAGAAGAACTAACCCCTCAAATAAAACAGCTGTACAATCTCAGCCTCACTACAGGATATGTGCCCACAGAATGGCGTACAGCAACAGTGGTCCCACTCCACAAAGGTGGAGCCCCTACGGACCCTGGAAACTATCGCCCTGTAAGCCTGACTAGCCTAGTCTGCAAGGCTATGGAGAGGATCATCATGGAGCTCATAAACAAAGATATTGGGGACCTACATACTATGAACTATGAACTACAGACACTAGATCCTACCCAATTCGGCTTCGTAAAGGGCATATCCTGCCTTTTGAACCGGGTCGACTTCTTGGAAACAGTCACCAAAGCCATAGATGAAGGGAAGGTAGTCCACCCAGCCTATCTGGACCTAGCAAAGGCATTTGACACAATACCCCCACTCGGGCATCATAGATAAGCTATCCAGCTTAAATATAAACCCCTATGTCACAAGATGGGTCGCAAACTGGCTCAAAGACAGAACCCACAGAGTGAGAGTTGCTGGAGCCATGTCAGACTCGAAACCGGTCACAAGTGGCATCCCACAAGGTTCTGTCCTGGGACCGCTCTTGTTCGGTATATACTTTTCCGAGGTACAGGCCAACATGGGAGGACTATGGCTCACCAGGTTCGCAGATGACTGCAAACTGGGCGCCATAATCGACTCTCCAGCTGACACAAACATCCTTCAAAAAGGTCTCACAGAGACAGATAACTGGTGCCAGAGCCATGATCTAAAGCTAAATGCCAAAAAGTGTATAGTCATACCCTTTGGCAAAAACAATGTGCCCACAAATTACCACATAGGCGGTAAGTACAGAGAAAGTAATTAGGGATCTGGGGATCCAAGTTGATAGCAATCTCTCCTTTGACAACCACATTGCCAAAGTGGTTAGAAAGACCTTCTACATAGCCCACCTCATCATGAAAGGATTCACATCTAGATCAAGAGAGGTAAACGTGCCCCTTTATTCATTCCTCATCAGGCCTATCATAGAATATAATGCCCCTTTTGGGATGTACCTTACCCGACACCTGCAGCAATTAGAAAGACCCCAAAAGTACCTCACCAAGAGGATCAAGGGACTCAAGCAGATGCCATATGCTGCTCGGTTAAAAAAACTCCAGCTCTACTCAGTTGCATACCGCCTACTTCGAGGCGATCTATGCCTGACATATAAAGCTATGTCCAATCCAGAATTAATGGACATGCTCCACCTCAGTAAATCTAAATCCCTTAGAGCCACACGCTCGAGGGACTTGAACCTCAGCACAGAAATAAATAGAACTTGCTGGAGGGACAGATTCATAACCCAGAGGCTCCCTTCGCTCTGGAATAGAATTCCAATTCATGTTAGGCAGAGCACCTCACTGAATCTCTTCAAGAAGAATCTTGATGAGTGGATGGGGGATCGTAGGTTTGTCCCGGGGATTACTTCCGTGTCACTATTAGACCGAGGCACAGTAAACTAAACCTTAAAAAGGCCACAGTATACTCAAATCAAGGGATGGCGTAAGCCAAACAAAATCGGGCTAGGCTTGTAATTGCCCCAGGGCAGATAGCCTAGTATGAACCTAAAACCTTCAGAAATTCTAATTAGTTATTCATTTCTTATGAAGGTAGAAAAAAAGGACAACCAGTGTGTCAAAGCAATGGTTGTCCCATGCAATGTGTTGTTATTCCCAGCATCACCAGTCAATTACAGATAGGGTCAGTATTGATTCTACCAGGTCCTTGCTTCTTCAGTAGCCATTTGGAAAGGGTGGACTGTAGAAGTATTCTAGAGGTAGGAATGTGGACCTCTGTACATGCTTTTACACAGCACTACAAACAAGACTCCTTTTCCCCTAGAACAGGGTTTGCTAGGTCCAGTCTCCATCCTTCTATCCAAACTAACTAATATTTGGTATTCACTCATATAACATAGTCTACTGCAGTAGTGACCTAATTATGAACACAGTACAGTTGTGTAAGTAAACTTACCATAACAGTAGAAATTTGAATAGACCACTGTTGCAGTAACCCCTTCCCTATTTGTATGATTTGTTTGTCAGGGTGAAGACAATGATTTTTATATACTTAGCACTGATGTTCTTCTAAGCTGTTGCTTCCTTCCTCAGTTGGCATGAAAGCCTTGAAAAGCTTCAGACCCAGACTTCTGATTTTCTCCCATGTTTGTCCAAGTCATCAGCAGTCTAGGTGCATGGACAGTGCCCTATAGTTTCAGATGCTGGCCAGCGTGTTATATCTTATGCAGGATATAACCCATATAGCTTAGGCTACTGTAGCAATTTTCTATTTGAACATCTTCTATTAAAGTAAATTTTACTTACTCAGTTGTACTTTCCCTTTATACCATCATAAAACACTTTCTGTATCTGTTTCAGGATCATCCGGCATATGAACATCTCTGCTTAGTATTCTCCAGTTTCTGATCCTCCTACAACCTACGTATTTCTTCTTTTAGTGTATCTATACCTATGATATTTACAGTCAATTTCTTTTAATCTATTTTGCCTATATATTTAGGGAAATAAATGATTGTCTTCCACAGAGGAAAAAAATGTTTAGTCTTTCATCAGTATTTCATGTTTCCCCTTTGTCCAACAATTTTAATTATGTTACGTATGTGAAAAATATTCCCTTCTTTCACAGTTAATGCATACCATACCTCCCATGCTCCATAATAAACAGGTCTGTCATCAGGACACCATTGCTCAAAGTACATTCTTAAATCCATTTCTTCAATATCAGCAGTTCTAAACTGCACAGTTATTTTTTTTCTTGCATGAAAAAAACATAGTTTTTCCAAAGCTCACAAAAAGCTGTAGCACGATATTGCTTATTTTTCAAAAGGCTTCTCTTTCTAAATGTATTGTAGTCCTATTGTCTTTACCAGTGAAGCCTAAAGGCACAACAGCTGTGTCCCAACAATACTAATGTCTATAGTGTTTCAATTTCTTTGCAGTTTTCTCCCAACTTGTCTCCTTTCTCTCATAGTTTGTACTGTGGAGAAGCAATTACGTGATTGTCCAGAGATCATAGCCTGAGCATATGAACATCTCCGCTCAGTACTCTTCATTTGCTTCTTCTCTCTAGCACTCAAAACAACTAAATCATAATAATCCACAAATGTTTGTTGCAGTTACTTGATTTTTTCACATTCTGACTAGCCAATATCAGCAAAAGCAGTCTCCATTTCAGCATCTGCAGATTCCTGCACACATTTGCCTACATCTGCAACATTTTTCAGTCTCCAGACCACCCACCTCCGTCACCAAACTTTAATTTTGTTCACTGCCATATCTGTACACTGCAAATGTGCATTTTCTACAGCACCATTCTTCTTCATACTATATTCAGCTTTCTTCTTCATCTTTCATGTAATTACAGCCTTCTGGTGCCATCTAGAGGAAAAGAATAGAGGAGATTTTCTGGTACCCTGGCAAAACTCCCTTTATCAGTATGAAAATCTCTTTGGGTCTCTCCTGAAAAGAGATTACTGTCCTAGTGGGACTAACCCAGTCAGCAAAGCATGCATAAAATATTGAAGTAACCCTTCCTTCATGTCCAAATTGGCAGTCAAAACAATTTGAAGTAGCACATTAACTCACCTGGTTTCTTTCCAAAATACCAAAACAAATGCCAAAAGAATGGTAAGACTTACAGCAGCAGAACTGAGAAGTTCCAAAAAAATGAAGCACCTCCTTGTATTCACACCACAAAGACAAGGCCTTCCACTATCTAGAGTCACCCTGTCCCAGTGGATATCTAGTTGTATAAAACAGTGTTATATTAAAGCGGGCCATGACTTAACACACTCAAAGTGGTGTCTTCATCATTACTTTCTTTTGAAATGCCTCAGAAGAGGCAGTATTTGCACAGCAACTTGATGAACCTGAACACATTTGGCAAACATTATAAACTAGACATATCCTCCAGAGCACTGGGGAAGTAGTAGTCTGGTGGATATGCATTCAAGCAAGCTAGAATGGCCTTTCTGTATCCTTACCTTAATTAGCGTCTATTGAATAGCTCAAGGATCAAGCCAAGGCTAACACCACATTTGCTACAAAGGGCCTGGGGCTAATGTGAGCAAAGGTATATGCTAGGCTGTGCCCACCCAGACATGTACTAGCTCAGGACTCAGTCCTGTTACTGCAGATGGACAACTTTCTGTGTATAAAATGTGTGCACTTTCTATAATTGTGGATCCATAGATCACAACTCCACCCATCTAGTCTCCTGTTGAGGCCCAGGATATGCTGTCAGTCTCATTCTCTTCCCCCTTAGCACACAGCAGCAGCAGACAGTTGTCTAACATAAATGTTTTGGTTCCTTCATCTCAGTTTAAGTTTACCTGCAGTGGGTGTTCTTAGGGTGCAAAAGCTGTTAAAGAAGCACTGGAGGTATGTAAGCCAAGCAGCATCATGGGAGCTAGGGGAATCACCAAAGTGACTGGAGAAGTTCCAAGTGCTGACTAGCCTTAATGGCTATGGTACGTAGGCCTGTTACTGAAAATTTTCACATATATGCAAGTACATAACTTTCACTTCTGTAACATTGAAGCCATACTCTGAAAAGTACTGTTTCTGTTCTGGGTCCTTTTATCCAGCATTATGGTGGAGCAGAATGCCAGGCATCATATGAGGAAATTATAGTATTATCTAATAACTCTCTGGATAATGTCAGATGATAACTTCAGCAAAGATAACCTGATTATTCATATTTTAATCAAAGGATCTTGGCTTGTAGGTGACTTCTGGCCAGCTGAACATGGGCAGATCTTCTCTTCACTTCTTCCTTTTCCCTCTCAGTTTTTGACAAATGCATCAGACTCAGACTTTGAGAGGGCACACTTGCACTCCTAAATGGTTTGGGAAATTTGATCTCTTCAGTGTTTTGGCTATCAGTGCCGTTAGAAAATATCTCCATCCAGGTGCTTATCAGGCAGTGACAAAAAATGCCACAGTGAAGGGATCTAAATCTTCATTAGCAAATAAATAAAACAAAGTGTAGAGACAGTTTCATTACACAACACCTTCCCTACCTCCAGGATAGATTCCCACTGCAAATTAGGGAGAGTGGTACTTTATCTTCCTTCAAATGAAAACAGTTGTCTTCTATGGAATCGTTTTCCAGTTTCTCAACTGCAGTTAAAGTATATGTTCTTCATGTTTCACTGTTGCAGTCATAACTGTAGGGTGTTCCTGCCGGCAGGCAGCCCGAGGTCGGCCAGAATTCCAAAGTCTGGGTCCGGCGTCGGCTGTACCAGCAAGTACCCTGACGTCAGAATGCAGAGGTATAAAGCTGACAGCCGACGCCATCTTCTCCAGTTTTTCTTGCCATGCGGTGGAAAGCAGCTCGCAAGTCATTGGTTGGTGCTTTCAGAACAATGTGCTTTGATTGTCGTCGGTCCGAAGTTTTCTACTTCTCTTCTCAAGCTAAGTACCCCATTGGGGAAACTTTTTTCTTGCTCCTCCGATGTCAGAAAAAGTTAATAATTGTATATCGTGTGGAAAACAAATACCTCATAAAGATTTCCACTCTTACTGTCTACCTTGCTTAGGCCCTGACCACGACGTTTCTTGCTGTCGGTTCTGTGCCAGGTTTAATTCTCGCACTATCAAGCGTAGGTACGATTGGGCCTTGAATTATTTCGGTAGACGATTTAATTATAGGATGTCGTCAGATACTTTACCGACAACCAGAATTCAAAAGAAACGCAAAGACAAGGATAGGCCTCCGAGGTCCAAACAAGATACTTTGCAGCCGGAGCCAGCTTCGGGTTCGGCGGTCGTCAGTGAGGCGCTTTTGCAGCCCCTGTCGTCCCATGGGGAGCCTTCTAGGCCTAGTATTTTATCTGCTGCAGGACCTTCGGACATCGCTCCTTCAGATGGGTCCGGAACCGCTGTGCAGGTACCGGCTTCTGAGGGGTTTTCAGGCCTTCTCACATCACTATTTCTACAAAGACAAAGGCAAAGTCAAAGACTCCTGTTAAACCAAGGGTTTCTGCTCAAGCTTCCTCGGATACAGCTCCCAAGTCCCAGAAGCAATTACTACGGATGGCTGAAGATTTACTGACAATGATTAGGGGTTCTCACCCTCCTCCAGAAAAAAGGCCTAGACAGGATATTCCTTATGATTCTTCTGATCAGGCTTCTGTGTCTTCTGTCTCTTCCTCTGACCAGGATTATTCTTTTCCTCCTTATGAGGATTCTGATGCAGAGGACTCTATTCCTCTGCTTCTCCCCTGAAGATTTCTCTTTTGGGGAAACCTTACATGAGATGAGGGAGCATTTTCATTGGGAAGGTCAGGATTATTCTGCTTCCAAGAAGAGACTTAGGGAATTTCTTCTTCTCCCTCAACACAGGCCTTTGGCTATTCCTCCTGTACTTGATATTGTGGATGATGCTTTCTCTGAAGCTAACTTGAATCCTGATTCCTTGCCGCCTGCTCCTTCTAAGCCTGATAGATTTTACAGAGTCCCTGACTCCCATCAATTCTTATTTAAGAACCCTTCTGCTGATCCTGAAACCATTTCTCAGGGTTCTAGGGCTGCTAAGGCCGCTTCATCTAAAAATCCTATTCCCTCTGAAAAGGATTCTCGTGCCTTGGACAGGTGGGGCAAAAAGGTTTACACTTCTATTCCATTAGAGCTTTAAATTGCCAGTTTCACATGTTCAAGTGTCAGCAATTTCTTTTGTCTGCTTTAAAGCAAAGGCTCTCTACCTTTCCTGCATGTGCAGAGGACAAGGAATTACAGGATGTAATTGCATGCCACTGAACGAGTTAGCAAACATAGTTTACACTGTGGTTTTGATGCCTTGGATGCTTCTTGCAGGGCCGCAGCTTCTGGTACTGTCATCAGGAGACATGCTTGGCTCGTGAGCAGAATTTACCTGAGCAGGTTAAGGCTAAACTGTTAGATGCCCCTGTTCAGCATGATGTTTTATTTGGATCCAAGGCTGAGGAGGTTATTAAAAAGATGGAAGAAAAAGCAAAATCTATGCAGACTGTCAAAGATTTTTTACAAGTTCAGCCTCCTAGATTTTCTAGAAATTGGCCCTCCAAAAATTGGTCCTTTCCCACGTCTGACAGGCCTCAAAGGGGAAGATATAGACGCTCCAGAGGTTGGGCGCAGGCTCAGGCCTCTTACAGGTCAAGACAATGGACTGCTTCTTCACCCAGAAGGGGAGAAGACAGACCTCAATCTCAAAAGAAGCAGACCCAATGACTTTCTCCGTTGGGCTACAGGTCCTCCTTGCCTGGAAGCCCCTCTTGGAGGAAAACTTTCTCTTTTCTACCAAAATTGGGCTCATATTACCCAAGACAAATGGGTTTTAGACGTGATCTTAAGAGGCTACAAATTCCACTTTCATTCTTTGCCAAGGTCTTCGGGTTGGCCGGATCTGCCAAAACATCAATGGTCAGAGGCCTTAAATCAAGTGGACGCTTTATTGGCCATGAGAGCCATAGAGCCTGTTCCACTTCCAGAGATGGGAAAAGGTTTTTACTCCAGACTGTTCCTGGTCCCAAGGAAACAAAACTCATGGAGACCTATTCTGGACCTCTCAGTACTAAATACCTTTCTGGAGATTCCAAGATTCAAGATGCTTACTCTGCAACAACTTCTTCCCATGCTCTCCCAAGATGCTTGGATGGTGACATTGGACCTGAAGGAAGCCTATTTACACATTCCCATCAGACAGGAACGCAGAAAATACCTCAGATCCAAGGCAGGTTCGAGACACTTTCAATTCTCTGTACTGCCCTTTGGCTTATCTACTGCGCCCAGAGTCTTTACCAAGTGTCTGGCTCCAGTAGTAGCTTATTGCAGACTCCAAGGGATTCAAATTTACCCCTATCTGGACGACTGCCTTATTCAGGCGGACAGCAAGGAACTTTTACTTCAACATCTGCAGTTTGTTCAGCGTCTTCTCCTACTTCTGGGATTTTCAGTGAACACAAAAAAGTCACATTTGATCCCCTCTCAGCAAATGGTCTTTTTGGGAGCTCTTCTAAACACAAGCCTACAAAGGGCCTTCCTTACTCCAGAAAAGCAAGTACAGCTGGCATCAATTTTCAAGACCTTGGCTACTTTCACTCAGCTCACTGCAAGGAAATTCCTGCAGACACTGGGCTACATGGCTTCTTGCATCCTGTTGATCCCAAATGCAAGGCTACATATGAGAAAACTTCAATGGTACCTAAAGAGTGTATGGTCTCAGCATTACCACAGCCTGGAAACAATGATACCTCTGATTCCCTGCCTCCAAAAAGAGTTCCTCTGGTGGTCAAGGGCTTGTGCTTTAAACGAAGGGAATCCCTTTCGTCTACCTCATCCTGTTCAGATCATTACCACAGACGTCTCGGATTATGCTTGGGGAGCTCATTACCTAAACAATTGCCAGCAGGGCTATTGGACAAAGGAGCATCTTCCCTGGCACATCAACTTGAAGGAAATATTGGCAGTTCAAAATGCTCTTCTAGCCTTCCAGGGTCTTTTGCAACCAGGCCATCTTCTGATTCGCACAGACAATACCACAGTCATGTGGTACATAAACAAGCAGGGGGGCTCTCACTCTTACCCCCTTTGCAGACTAGCCATGAGTTTATGGGACACAGCTCTAAATCTGAATCTGCATCTTCAAGCTCAATTCATTCCAGGAAAACAGAATCTCTTAGCAGACAGCCTAAGCAGAAATCTTTTGGATCCTCACGAATGGATGCTGGACCCCAACATATTCAGTAGGATTACGGCGGTTTGGGGTTGCCCTCGGATAGATCTGTTTGCATCTCATCTCAATCATCAGCTGCCTCTCTTTTGCACCAGGTCCTTCCACAAAGCAGCTTGGAAAGTGGATGCCCTGTCTTTCAGCTGGAGGAATCTTTCGGGATATGCCTTCCCTCCTCTTCTGCCTCGGGTGTTACTGAAGATAAAACAGGACAAACCCAAGATTTTCATTTTGATAGCTCCAAATTGGCCTCGGCAGTTTTGGTATCCAACTTTAAAACACCTGTTCTTGGAACCTCCATGGATTCTGCCTCCGTTTCCTTCTCTTCTGTCCCAGCATCAGGGTCAGATGTTACTCTCTCAAATCAAGACTCTTTGCCTGGCAGCTTGGCTCTACAAGGGCCTTTGAATCCTTCTGCTTTTCCCAAACAAGTTTTGGATGTTCTCTTAGAAGCTAGGCGCCCTAGCACTAGAAAATCCTATGCTTCTAAATGGTAAAGATTTTGTATTTGGATGCAGGATCGAGGTTCTGATCCTCTTTTGCCTGACATTTCTTCCATTTTACTTTATCTCTCTGACCTCCTGCTTAAAGACCTCACCTTTTCTTCCATTAAAATTCATGCTTCTGCTATCTCGGCTCATTACAACACTGACCCCCCCATCTTCTCTCACCAGCTGGTGAGACAATTCTTGAGAGGGGCTAAGAACTTAAGACCTCCCAGAACTCCTCCTGTTCCTGCTTGGGATCTTAATTATGTTTTGGAAAAACTAACTTTACCCCCCTTTGAGCCTGCGGCTGCTTCGGATCTCAAGTTCTTATCCTGGAAGACAGCTATTTTATTAGCTTTGACTTCTGCCAGAAGGGTTTCAGAGTTGCAAGCTCTCATGGCTGTGGAACCATACCTTATTTTCCACCAAGACAGAGTTGCCTTGAGGACCAATCCTACATTTATGCCTAAGGTGATTTCTAAAGTGGCTTTAAATCAGACTATTCACCTTCCTACTTTCTTTCCAAATCCTCAAAACAAGGGGGAAAGGATTTTGCATTCATTGGACATACACAGACAACTACGGTTTTACCTGGATAGAACTAAAGATTTCAGAAAATCTGATCAGTTGCTTATTTCCTATGCCTCCAGTTCTTTAGGCAAGGCTATCTCTAAACAAACTATTTCCAAATGGATTGCTAATGGGATAAGGTTTTGTTACTCTCACTTTGGGAAGCAAATTCCAGGTACTGTTAGAAGTCATTCTACTAGAGCAGCTGCTACTTCAGCAGCTTTTCTCAGAGGAGTTCCTACCAAGGACATTTTGGAAGCTGCCACTTGGAGTTCAGTGCATACTTTTTCTAAGCACTATAATCTCCCTTTGTATTCTAAGTCTAGGGCAGGTTTTGCCTCTGCTGTCTTGCAGGGTCTTCTGGCTGCCCCTTCTGCATAACCTTCTCCCTCATCACAGCTTTGGGATTCCACCCTACAGTTATGACTGCAACAGTGAAACACGAAGAACATAGTACAGTTGTGTACACCTACCATAAATGTAGATGTTCGAGTGTCTTCACTGTTGCAGTCGGTGTTTCCCTCCCACCAATCCCCTCTTGTTTTCTGCTTATTCTATCTTCCTCTTTTTTTGTGGTGTATTTGTGTTTCTTTTTTTGGGCACCTTTTGGTTACTTTGGGGGACTTCTGACATCTGGGGCAAGAAAGGCTGGAGAAGATGGCATCGGCTGTCAGCTTTATACCTCTGCGTTCTGACATCAGGGTACTTGCTGGTACAGCCGACGCCGGACCCAGACTTTGGAATTCTGGCTGACCTCGGGCTGCCTGCCGGCAGGAACACCCTACAGTTATGACTGCAACAGTGAAGACACTCGAACATCTACATTTATGGTAGGTGTACACAACTGTACTTTCTGTGGTATTGGTTACAAATTGACAATGAGATAAACTACAAGCCCCCCCCCCCCCACTATATGAAGTGCTGTAAATAAATTTGCTGTGGCAGTAAACTATGGAAAACCGTCTCCCCAACTGTATGTCCAAGAAAGCATAGGTGCAGCAAAATGGCTGATGATGGTAAATAGGAACCTAAGGCAGCCAATGTGAAGGGATATAACCAGCAAAATAATAGTTGGTAGGATGTAGCCCTGGGAACCACTGCTTAAAATGGATAAGTACAATGAAAAGTAATACAGTAAAAATATATATTGAATTTATCCCCATAAATGAACAACTGACTGTCACAGATGGACATTTTTCTTAAGTACTACTGAAGGGGAAAAGCTGACCAAGTCCACAGCACCTTACCACTTAATCAGCAGTGCATACTACTCGTGAGTTTTAGAGTTCTGGCATAGCAGGAAGCAAAAATGATATGTCTGCAATGATCTGTCAGTTATGTGTTACTTCCACCTCAGATGGAATTTCTACAGCAAGTACCTCAGAAATGGACCATCCAGCAAATGATCCACTAATATAAATATACAGCATCAATGATGATGTGCTGCTTAAGAAGAGCTTCCCCATCCTAGTGCCTGTCAGTCTTCAGGACAACATGGCCAACATGCATACATGTATTGGCAACAAAAGACAAGGTCAGGAATATAGTTAATTGTGCTTGCTGGCTAATGCATGGGACATTCCCAGTAAGAATTACCATATGCCAACAAGTGTACACTGAATATGGTGTACTGGGTTCAGCTTTCAACAAATGTTATGCTCCCTTTATCCATATACTGATCTATAACAAGAATGAGGTGGTTTAGGTATTTATAGAGATCTGACACATCTGAGGCTCTTGGAAAGTATTTGCAACCAGAATTCATACTTAGTGAGTGCAAAAAAATTAGTCTATAATATAAATGAAGAAGACTTTCTCACAGTGACAGATCAGAGACCACCTATTCCTTCTGTGTCAGGCCCTTTGTTGCAAATGTGTTCTTAGCCTTGGCTTGATCCTTGATCTATTCAATAGACGTTATTTAAAGTAAGGATACAGAGAGACCATTCTAGCTTGCTTGAATGCATATCCACCAGTCATTTTTGGACACACTTAGATTAATCCATATGCATAGTTCATACACCAAGTGAATTCTGTTATACACTTTCCACTCCCACTTTTGCTCTGGAGGTTGCTGGAGAATGGAATGTTGAAGATTTTTTGGTTGAGTTCTTAAAAAAGTAAATCAAGGTGAGAAAAATTCAAGAAGTTAATTGGAACAAAGAGTGACCTTTTATTGACATAACTGTGTTCATTATAACAATAGGGTAAAGAACTTGATTAATCACAATAATTTCTTTTTGGATAATCCAAGTAGTTGAGACAGCAGTATGACTTTTATTTTTTAATTAGCTGTACCTGAAAGAGATGGTTTAGGTGCTAACCTTAACAACAACCCAACCATTACCACATATATATTAACCTTTAACCAATCCCCTACACTTTTTACCATTATAAAATGCTGTCAATACATTGTATATTACTAGCTCTGCTATGCTATCAACTGCTGTTCACTTAACAAACTACTATTCACAAATAGTCTCCCCTCACACTTTTCACAAAACTACATCTACCATTTATCCACACCTAATTGACTACTCCATCTTAATATCTCCATACATCTTAAATATAAACGAACTCCATCACACCTCTTACAAACTACATCATATTAAACCAAACCCAAAAAATACCCTTTTTAAGTTTTATAAGCATATATCAACATTCATCCAGACACTAGTAACCATAGAGACAGTCACCCAAATCCAGGCCCCCAGAATAAATCCTCACCATCCCCTCAAATACAAGATATAACCAATCTGTCACCAAAAGGCTCCGAAATACTAATCCTAAATCTAAACCTGTGAAGCATAGTCAACAAAGTTCAAGAATTGCATGCCACCCTATTCCATTATAACCCTGATATTGCTGTTTTGATGGAAACCTGGTTAAAAGCACACATTACTGACAACAAAATTACATCACCTGCTTATAACATTATTAGAACAGGTAGGAAAGTAAAAAGAGGTGGAGGGGTAGCCATCTTATTTAAGAGTAGTTTTGCACTTTTTCCACAAAGCCTAAAATAGATAACTTCAAAAACATAGAAATCCTACCTACTAAACTTCAACTAAACCAAAACAAATTCATATTCGTTATAGCTACCTATGTCCCACCTGGAAATAGCATCTCCACTATGGAGCACATCATCCAGTCTATATCAAATTCCATAGTCCAAGAAACTATCATTATGGGTGACTTTAATATAGACTGGACAACTTGTAATTCACATAACCCTAGCAATTACATCAACCTCTATGGCTTCACATGACTCATTCAAGCTCCTACACAGATAAAACCGTCCAATCGTCAATCTATACTGGATTGGACACTAACCAACAAACCTCAGAATTATCAGATTAGTGGCTGCTTACCTGACAGTCTTAGTGACCATATGCCAACCTATCTATTGAGAAAAAACACCAGTACTGTCAAGCTCACCACCTTTTGTCAAATCCGCAGTAAAAAAAAAAAAAACTTTGATCCCAAGACCTAATCAGTACCCTAAATAAATGTAACTAGTCTCTACTAAAAAACCTGCCCCTTGATGCTGCAGTAGATTATTTCAATAGTACCTTCCTTGAAATTCTAAACAAATTGGCCCGGCCAGGTCAATTCATATTAAAGCCACATACACACCATGGCTAACTAATGACATCAGAATGCTCCTTAGGAAAAGAGATAAAGCTTGCCAAACATGGCTCACCTGTAAAACTCAAATTAACTGCATCACATTCCAGCAATTTAGAAACAAGGCTAAACACCAAATCAACCTAGATAAAAAGAACTTCTACTATAACCTGCAACATAACCCCCCCCCCCCCAAATTTTGGAATACCATAAATGCCGTTCTCCACCCAGAACATTCCACTACCCCTTCCCCCACTTACCACACTCTCCTACTACCGCTGCAGAAGAATGCAATAAATTCTTCACTGAAAGTGTACTATCTCTAATTAAAAGTAATTCCACAGAACCATCACTATCATCCAAATCTCCCACAGCAACTATTAAGAAACTACTGAAAAAGCTTAAACCCTCTTCAATAGCCACTGACAAGTTACCAGTCGAATATTTAAAATTAACAGCTGAAGCCATATCTTATCCAGTGTCGATCCTTATTAATAGGTCCATAGCAGAACAACATGTCCCAGCAATATGGAAAATCACACATATTATCCTCTTACACAAAGGTGGAAATTCCACAGAGCTATCTAACTACAGACCAATCGCTATTTTCTCTCCACTATCTAAACTCCTCGAAAGATGTGTCCACTCCCAACTGATTCATTATCTTATCTTCAACATGTTAGCAACATGTCAACATGGTTTCAGGCCCCATTATAGTACCACAACTGCACTCCTCATTTTCACCAATACCATCAACCAACTCAGAAACAATGGTAAAATAGGCGCTGATGTCTTTCTAGACATGTCTAAGGCATCTGGTACTTTCTTCCACCCCAAACTATTGAATACACTCTCTAAATTGAACCTCAGCCCCTCTGTACCTGAATGGCTCTGAAGCTATTTAAATGACTGCCAACAATCTGTAAAATGGCTTAATGTCCTTACCCCCCCCCCCCCACACTCTTTCCATCACACTAGGAGTACCTCAAGGCTCAGTTCTTGGGCTGCTACTCTTTACTATTTTTATAAGCAACCTCCATAGTGCTACCCCACTTGCTTCAACTATCCAGTATGCAGAGGACACAACACTTATATGTGCCACTAATAACCTGCAACACCTTCATGATATAACCCAAAAATCATTCTCAGATACTGAGCTGTGGCTCTCTAACCATCAGCTAATACTCAACCCCAATAAAACAAAACTCACGATCTTCCAACTCACAACCCCCCATCCAGCACCTTCTACATTACAGCTAGGAATAATCCTAAAATTAATGCCGATTCACAAATAAAACTACTAGGTGAAATAATAGATAACCTAAGATTTTACCTACATATAGCACAAACAATTAAGAACATTCACAAAAAAATGGGTATTCTTTACATAAATAAAAATAATCTAACACCTCTAGGGTTTGCCAATGCTAGAACCCATCTTCTGTCAACACTTCTGTATGCTTCTCCAATTCTCACCAACCTTAAAAAGACAGATTTAATTAAACTTGAAACATACTACAATAAAATAGCTAAATTTGCAAAGGACTGTCCACATCATATTCACCACTGTCGCTCCTTAAAAATATTCTCCTGGTTAGAACTCCCACAACTTCTAGCCTATAACCAATTAACCTTAGCACACAAACTAGTATATCAACCTGAAAAAAACATGCCCTACTAAATATTCTCCAGCCCCATACCACAAATAGAAATCTTCACTCAACAAATCAATCTCTACTACAAGTGCTCAAATCCACTGATGTGACAGGGGACTCACTATTTTCTCATCATATAGCAACAAGGTGGAATTCACTACCTCACAGCATCAGAACCAACACAAATACCAACCAATTCAAAAAAAAGTCTTACAAGTTATCTTAATGACACCTGGCTTTGTTCCTGTACTACTCTACTCCAGGCTAACCAGATTTTAATAGCTTCTGGTCATACATTTTCTTCTTCCCTGACCACCTCATAATGTATGCTCTCTCTCATGTCTAGATAATCTCTAACCTCATTTTTTTCTATCCAGTTTCCCCCTCTACAAACCCTTCCTTGGCTTACTTTGAGAAACTACAATGTTTACACTAAATCAGGAATTATATCAGATGATTCTATAATACAAATGTCAGCTATAATAGCATGGAATGTAACTTCTGGTGTACTGTATGTCTTGCATATTTTTTGTATAATGTCTTGTATAAGCTTTGTATAATTTCTTGTATAAGTTTTTGTATAATCTCTGTATGTGGAGCTTTTCTCTGAGGGCCTCCACTGAAAATGGGTCTTATCCCAGTCGGACTTCCCCGGTAAACAAATGTAAAATAAAATAAATGCAATCATAAATTTTAATTGTAGTAGTACCACATGGGGTGGTTTCTTAATGGTTAGGGTCACATATGCAGAGTCATTTAGCAGTGGGATATTGTAATAGGTTATGTTATAGGTTCATAGGTTCATACTAGGCTATCTGCCCTAGGGCATTTATTAGCCTAGCCCGAGTGTGTGTGGCTTTCGCCACCCCTTGGAATGAGAATACTATGCCCATTTAGGGTTTAGTTTACTGTGCCTCTGTCTAGCAGTGGCACAGAAGCGACCCCCGGGGTAAACCTACGATCTCCCATCCACTCGTCAAGATTTCTCTTGAAGAGAGTCAGTGAGGGGCTCTGCCTAACATGGACTAGGATTCTGTTCCAGAGTGTAGGGAGCCTCTGGGTTATGAACCTGTCCCTCCAGCACGTCCTATTTATTTCTGTGTTGAGGTTCAAATCTCTCGCTCTCGTGGCTCTGGTGGATTTGGATTTTCTGAGGTGGAGCATGTCCATTAATTCCGGATTGGACATGGCCTTGTACGTCAGATATAGATCGCCTCTGAGTAGGTGGTATGCGACTGAGTAGAGCTGGAGTTTCTTCAGCAGGGCAGCATATGACATATGTTTGAGACCCTTGATCCTCTTGGTGAGGTACTTTTGGGGTCTTTCTAACTTCTGCAGGTGTCGGGTAAGGTACATCCCAAATGGGGCATTGTACTCAATTATGGGCCTGATAAGGGAAGAGTACAGGGGCACAATGACCTCTCTTGATCTAGATGTGAATCCTTTCATGATAAGGTGGGTAATATAGAAGGTCTTCCTAACCACCTTGGCAACGTGAGTGTCAAATGAGAGGTTACTGTCAACTTGGGTCCCTAGGTCCCTGATTACTTCTTCCATACTTAATGGATTACCACCTATGTGGTAATTTGTGTGTACTTTGTTTTTCCCAAAGGGTATGACTATACATTTTTTGGCGTTCAGTTTAAGGCTATGGCTCTGGCACCAGTTATCCGTTTGTATGAGGCCTTTCTGAAGGATGCTTGTGTCCGCTGGAGTATCAATTATGGCGCCCAGTTTGCAGTCATCTGCGAACTTTGTTAGCCACAATCCTCCTATGTTTGCTTGCACCTCGGAAAAATAAATGCCGAACAAGAGGGGTCCCAGGACCGAGCCCTGTGGGACACCGCTTGTTGACTGGCTTAGAGTCTGACATGGCTCCAGCAATTCTGACCTTGTGGGTTCTGTCCTTGAGCTAGTTTGCAACCCATCTTATGACATATGGGTTTACGTTTAAGCTGGAGAGCTTGTCTATGATGCCTGAGTGGGGTATTGTGTCGAAGGCTTTTGCAAGATCAAGATAGGCTGTGTGAACTGCCTTACCCTCATCAATGGCCTTAGTGACTGTTTCAAAAAAGTCAACCAGGTTCAAAAGGCAGGATCTGCCCTTGACAAAGCTGAATTGGGTAGGATCCAGTGTCTGTAGGTCCCCAATGTCTTTGTTTATGAGTTCCATAATGATCCTCTCCATAGCTTTGCAGACCAGGCTCGTCAAGCTTATGGGGCAGTAATTTCCAGGGTCCGTAGAAGCACCTCCTTTGTGGAGTGGGACCACTGTTGCTGTACGCCATTCTTTGGGTACGTATCCTGTAGTAAGGCTAAGATTAAACAGCAGCCTTATGTGCGGGTTTTGTTCCTCTTGGAGTTCATGTAGCACGCAACCCGGGATACCGTCTGGTCCCATTGATGCTGTGTTTTTAGCTTTGGGGAGGGTGGCTCTCACCTGGGCATCTGAGATGTCAGGGAGTCTACACTCTGCTGGGATAGATATTTCTCCTTTGGGAGAAATTTACACTGAACCTGTCTGCCAGTATGTTGGCAATGTCTGTGGGTTCAGTGTATTTTTTGTCATTTTGGACTAACTCTGAGCATATCTGGGAGCTTCCACCCAGGTTTCTGACATAACTAAAGAAGGCCTTGTGATTGTCTTTAGTGTCTTTTGCGATTTTTCTCTCGAAGTTGGCCTTGGATGATTTTATGAGTGATCGTAGTTTTTTGCTAGTAGTGATCAGAGATGCCTTCCCTTTTGGGGATTTTGCTCTGTCATGTAGTAGCTTCCTCCTCCTGTTGTAAAGCTTGTTTATGGCTGGGGTCCACCAGAGAGGACGCCTGCCTTTGGGGGAATGGGTCTTGGTTTTATTTGGGATTGCATGATCCATGCATTCTTGAAGGTGTCCATAGAAAGCATTTATAAAGGATTCAGCGGTGTGGGCTGTGGTTTTCACTGGCCCAGGGGCCTTGAAGGATACCACTTCAGTCTTAAGAAGTGTGAAGTCAGCTTTTGAGAAATTCTTCACTGTGGTCTTTTGTGCTGGGGGTGGGGGTGGGATATGGATTTCCAGTGAGATTAATTTATGGTCTGATCTCACCAATGAGGGGTATACTTCCAGTGTGGAGCATTGTGTCCCCATGTTTGTGATGATCAGGTCTAGTATATTATCTCCTCTTGTGGGAGTGTTGACTAGTTGTTCCATTGCATTTGAGTTTATGAATTCTAGGAACCTTTGGGCTAGGGTGTTGGGGCTTGAGTAATGCTCCCAGTCTATGTTTGGGTAGTTGAAGTCCCCCAATATGATGGTATTTGGAGAGACATTCATACTCTCCAGTGTCTTCAGGAAGGCTGAGTGGGGTTCCTGAGTTTGAGAGGGTGGTCTGTAGCATGCTACAAACTGTAGGGCAGTTTTGCCTACGGTTAGTTGCACCTGGATGGTCTCTGATGCTTCGTGCATTGCCACTAACCTGGAGGTGCGGGTATCTTTGATGAATATGGATACTCCCCCTCCTTTTGTGGTTCGGTCCAAGTTTTGAGGCCAAAAAGCATGATATGAGGTATAACCTGGTGGTGCTGGGGTGCTCTTAGGAGCCTTGAACCAGGTTTCAGTCACTGCACAGACATCGATGTTCTCCATACTGTGGGGGGCTTCGAGAGCGTGCATCTTGAGGTTTAGACTTCTGGCATTGAGCAGCATTACCCTTAGTTTTTTTCCACTTGTGTTTTATTGTTGGGAGGTGGGTTTGTCTTTTGAGCCTTGCCTAAAAAAGGCACTATGGGGGTGGCAAGAGCCTTGGCCAATATTCGGAAGCCCAGGGGTGACAGGTGCAAGCCGTCCCTTGAGAAGCAGCGTGGCTTGTCAAGCATGTCATCCCAAGCAGACAGACATTGGATCCCCTTAGAATGACACCAGTAATTGAGCCAATTGTTAAAGCTGATCATTTTGTCTTTGTACTGTGGCATCATTCTTGGTGAGGGTAAGATGCTGCTCAGGGTCAGGGTCATACTGGCCTGGGCTACATAATCAGAGAGCTCCTCTATGTCTCTTTTCATGTAGTCCAGGGAGGTACGTCTCAGGTCATTCACACCGGCATGGACAATGACTGAGTCATATTTGTACTTGCTTTGGAGTGACCTGAGTGCTTGTGTTATGTGGCCAATTCTAGCACCCGACAGGCAGCTTACTGTAACCTTTTCCTTGTTCAGTCTGGTGAGTGGGACGTCAGTGTGTCTGTCTATGAAGTCACCTATTACAAGTGTATCAGGCATGTTGTTTGGCCTTGAGGGCTGTGACTGTTTGGCACACTGACTTTGTGAACTATGTGTTGCATGTGCTGTGTTTTGAGGTAGTGGTTGCTTGGATGTCTGCTTTGGAGGCCTCTGTTGCTTTGGTAGATTTTAAATTAGAGACTCCGAGTATGTTTTTGTGTGTTTATGTGTTTGGTTTGCAGTTGTGATAGGTCTATGTGAGACTGGGTTTGTGGTGAGTGTGGTTACCTTCTCCTCCTGACTGGTTTTGCCAGTACTGAGTCGAGAGAGCTCAGCCTCCAGTTTGGCTATGTAGTCGCATCTCTCACATATATTTGTATTTGTTGGGAGGAGGAGAGGGTTGTCTGTGTACATGAGGCAGTTGTAACATTGCATCAAGATTCCCAGATTCACCAGCTGAACTGGAGAGGATGCCAGCAATTGACCCTTCGACATGCTAGAATAGTGTAAGGGATTGCTGTGTAATTGAGTCAGAAAGGACCTATTGGGTAATGGGTATTCAAGGGGATTGTAGGTGGATGTAGTGCTTTTTTTTTTTTTGTTTAAGAGTAATTTACCTGTGTATAAATGCTTTAGGAGCAAGTGCTGGGCTTTTTAGATAGAGAATAGACTGTTTAGATTGAAAGTAGAGCAGTTCTAAGGGAAAAACTGAGGAGCAGACTTTGCGGAGCCAGAAATAGTTTAAACTAGATTAACCGGCGCTGCCCGATGCTGCGCTATGGGCAACTTCGCTCTAAATCGCGCAAACACGGATTTTTAAGCAGGGAACTTCAAAGAGCTAGAAATGGCCCAAAACGACCATTTACTACAAGATTCTTGTGCTGAGGTCACTCCTTCAGGGACAGATAAGGCTGCTCAAGGCTCCCCACTCCCACTGGAGAGCAAAGAAACTTCCTTCTATCCAAGTAAGGTAATGGGCAACACAGGAACGATCCCAAAGTCCAGAATACAGCAAAGCCTGTATAGGGGACTATTCTAGTCAGGAAAGGCGGGAAACAAGGATTTTTTTTTTGTTTTTTTCAAGAAGGCAACAGGAAAATGCAGAAAAACAACAGTATATTAAATGCACAGGCTAGCATACTTGAGTTGGCAGCCTCAACAGTTAAATTAAACAAACAAGCTTTAATTTAAGTGCAGATAATAAAAAACACTAAATACAGTTAAATTAGCAGTTTAACTTCGTTTTCAGAAGAAGGGAAGGTCACACAGGTAGAAACAGCAAAAATATACTTATATCTTGAAAGTAGTCACTTTTTTCAATTCTCTGCTGCTAGGACCACTGCAGGACCACAAGGAGCTGTTGCTGAGTAGTATAAGCGAAAAAAACGCTCACAGGCAGATTTTTAAGCAGGGAACTTCAAAGAGCTAGAAATGGCCCAAAATGACCAATTACTACAAGATTCTTGTGCTGAGGTCACTCCTTCAGGTACAGATAGGCTGCTCAAGGCTCCCCACTCCCACTGGTGAGCAAAGAAACTTCCTTCTATCCAAGTAAGGTAATGGGCAACACAGGAACTATCCCAAAGTCCAGAATACAGCAAAGCCTGTATAGGGGACTATTCTAGTCAGGAAAGGTGGGAAACAATGATTTTTTTTGTTTTTTTTTTTTTTTTTTGAAGGCAACAGGAAAATGCAGAAAAACAACAGTATATTAAATGCAAAGGCTAGCACACTTGAGTGGGCAGCCTCAACAGTTAAATTAATCAAACAAGCTTTAACTTAAGTGCAGGTAATAAAAAACACTAAATACAGCTAAATTAGCAGTTTAACTTCGTTTTCAGCAAGAAAGGAAGGTCACACAGGTAGAAACAGCGAAAATATACTTATATCTTGAAAGTAGTCGCTTTTTTCGATTCTCTGCTGCTAGGACCACTCTGCAGGACCACGAGGAGCTGTTGCCGAGTAGTATAAGTGAAAAAAATGCTCACAGGCGGATTTTTAAGCAGGAACTTCAAAGAGATAGAAATGGCCCAAAATGACCATTTACTACAAGATTCTTGTGCTGAGGTCACTCCTTCAGGGACAGATAGGCTGCTCAAGGCTCCCCACTCCCACTGGAGAGCAAAGAAACTTCCTTCTATCCAAGTAAGGTAATGGGCAACACAGGAACTATCCCAAAGTCCAGAATACAGCAAAGCCTGTATAGGGGACTATTCTAGTCAGGAAAGGCGGGAAACAAGGATTTTTTTTTTGTTTTTTTCAAGAAGGCAACAGGAAAATGCAGAAAAACAACAGTATATTAAATGCACAGGCTAGCACACTTGAGTGGGCAGCCTCAACAGTTAAATTAAACAAACAAGCTTTAACTTAAGTGCAGGTAATAAAAAACACTAAATACAGTTAAATTAGCAGTTTATGATTACTGATAGCAGATGAATGGAAAACTATATGACATTTGTGAAGGGTAAAGAAGTTTTATTGAAAAGATTATTAGCTATGTTCTATGCTTGGGATATTCAGTCTGTGTATAATTAAATAATTCTGAAGCAAATCTAAATAAAATGATTAAACAGGAAGTCTTCCCTGCTGATTGTGCACATCTAAAGAAGATGCATTAGTTAAGTAGTAATGCGTCTTTCAGGGCTTCTTGGCAATTAATAATGTTCCTTCCATCTCCCAGTGAGGCGATGGGCCTATTTCTAGTTTTGTTTGTTTTTAAATACTGACTGAATTCCCTATAGAAGGAATCATCCCTAAACCGTTTCACTTTTATCTTACAGAAAAGAACAGTCACTGTATGTCATTGTAAATGCTTACTTAACAATTAGCAATGTAGATATAGGTTTGATAGGCAAGCATGTAGATCCCAAGAAATGGTAGTAAGAATTTTTAATTAGAGCACTTCCATCTTGCTGAAATAATGTAATGCAAGAAGACAGTTTCACTGTTTAAAGTGTCCTTGAACTTTTGGAGTTAAGAAAGAGACTACATAGTTGGCCTTTATATAGTTAGAGGGGTTCAGGTCTCTTCAATACAGGGAACAAAATGGCACAGAAAAAGCAAAAGTACAAGCCTGGGATATCATGGTGTGAAGGAAGACTGAGTTGTAATGGTTGTAGTTAATGAATTAGTAGATATCAGCATGTCTTAGGGAGCTGTATGGGGGCCTGAACTAAAAAGTAGTACTGTGCTCCCTCATTTCATTATGCACTGCAAAGGCTTCACTAGTGTTTCCAAGGTGCAAGACATTATGGAATAGATACAATACACTTCCTTCCAAACATACTCAAGCATACTTTAGATTGTTAACCTCTATAAAATTTATGAAGAGTGCATCATGAAGTTAAGGCATTATATCAAGACCAGATGGATCTACTTAACAGTGTCATTGATGTTCAGTTTCAAAGAACTGTCCAGATATGCATGTGCTCTGGCTATTGCCTATGCATTTCTTGTGTTGATGGACTTTTTAAGGGATAGTCATGGAGAGTGGCAATAAATGCTTAAAACAGTTTTTTGTGTTGTGGATGGATAAATGTACTATTGTGGAATGTCTAGATGAGGAGGTTTACAGAACAGTGATCATGAAAACCCCGTTTATATCTGGTTTGGTGGCATATATCCTTCACATTAAATTATTCAGTCATGATTTATTGTGTGAGATTATACAAAAAATGTGCAATGTGGTTTAACATGAATATGCATATGTTCCCATGTTCTGCAAATGGAAATACCATTTGTTTGGATAAGACTACCAAATGATATAAAAGTAAGCATTAGTTTAGATGTTTTTATGAACAACTTGGGCACTTATTGTGGGAATGATTATTTAGGTATATTGGTAGACTAAAATGGGGTTATTGTCTGGGCCAGAAGTATTTGTATGTATGTATGTAAAGAATTTGTAATCTTTATGATGAACTAGACTGACCTTACATGTGCTGTTGATCAGCAGAAAACAGCTACATGTTCATGGGTATGGTAAAATTTGGCCTCTGTAAAGGTTGGTACCACATTATTAGCAAAAGGTGGCATGCATGAAGGCTGTTTTTGTCAACTGTGAAACAAATTGTGTTCTGTATGTGAAATGTGTGATACTCGTTAAAACACCATAAGATTTCTGTATTTGCTCTTTGTACCATCCAATACAGCTGTTGTGATGACCATAGGCTCTAAAATGTAACCTCTTCCAAACTTTGCTCTTACTTATGAATAGTATTATTGTCATCCTGGAAATCATAACCTTTAGACATGTAGTTCTGGCTGGATTTTTCTCAAGCAGCAGTCAGTAGAATCACTGCATCAGTGATTGCTCATCTGCTTTCAGTTGCCTTAATGTAACAAAGCCATAGGGTTAGAGACAGGTTTACATCTATAATTCAGTCCTTCAGACTGGGTGTAATTCTTATGACTAATTACCTTACACAGTGTGTGAGGAGATGGTGAAAGCTATTTTGTTTGGCAACAAGAAAAGTTTAACAGTTCAGCTCCTTGTAATAATTTTGTATTTCACAAGTATGAGAACATTTCAGGGACAGTTGTCAATTTGGATCTGTCTCAGTATCTTTCAGATTTAAAGCTACATGTTGATGCTTTAAATATCTGCTTGTTTTAATAACAGTAATGTCTCAAGAGTTTTTGGTCAGAACTGGCATTCTTGTATTGATATGGTTATACAGATGTTTATGTTGAGACAGTATGAAAAAAATAATTTGATGTTGTTAATTTACATTCATTCCTCAACCATTGGGTTTGGGTCTGACCTAGCCATTATTTTCAGCTTGTGGCCACTAACAAACTCTGGAGTTCCTCCCTTACTTGTAATGCTCTATCTCCTAACATATCTCAGATCTCGTTTGCCACCTTCACGTTCAGACACTGTTGCTGTGAGCTCTCAAGCTTAGTGTAGTTTTTATTGTATTTACTCTTGTTATATTTTTTATATCTTTTCATATATTACTTTTATTGTAGTTTCTGCCTTCCTTTCCTACACTTTTCTGTATTATTACTACTCTTGGTAAACCTTCCTTCTCCTTTTACACATGTTGTGTGTATTCTCAATAACATTGTTGGCATCTGTATCTCTCTTTATCTGATTGTAAAAATTACTGCTTTCTGACTCTCATACATTATGCATATATTGCCTAGGTCCAGAACATCTTCAGACAGATTGCAATATTTAGAAGTCTTTTAATTGTCGGGCCATTGCTGACAGGAAGAACAAACTAATTTTTAAAAGGCTTGCTTCTTTCCTCATTCTCTGAAGCTCTATCTGGGGCTCAGGCCCCAGACCTAAACAAAAGGAGCTTTCTGGCAAGCATTTGGGTCCATCTGGATCCTCAACCCCATCTTTGGAACCTCCTAAGAAAAAACTCAAAAATCGGATCCGACACCTGCTCCTTTTCCTAAGCTGGCATTGAAAGGTAAATCAACTTCCTCAAATCCTATCCTTTCAGATCCAAAGCAGCTACCTAGGACCCACTGCTCCCTCACCATAGATCAGATAACCTCTCAGGTACCATCTCCTTTTTTGGAATCCTGACGGCACTCCAGATCTCCCTCCGTAACATTATCTCGTTCTTCCAGAAACCTGACCGAGGCTAATGTGGATAGAATGATGAGGAAATTTCTCTTGACGTAGATTCAGATGGGAGTTCTTTCAGCTCCTACCCCTTTGAGTCTGGAAGTCCTTACTAGTACTACTGTACTGATCTTGGCTCCCTCTCCAATCTGACTTGTCATTTCTGAACCCTTGGATCAGAGTCTCCCGGGACCATCAGGATCGGATCCGAAGAACATCATAGCTTTGCATCTGAGGCTGTCTCTCAGGCACCGGCTCTGAGTACTTTGGAGCTGGAGGACTCTCAGAGCTGAACTATCTATTTCAGATCCGAGGCATTAGAGTCAACTCTGAAGCATTTGGAGCCATCTCTGTCCCTCAGAGTTTCATCATTGGATAGCTGAGCTCCGACCTCTGCTCAGGTGGATTGCCTTCTGGCAGGGGGAGCCAATGGGAAAAAGCTTGGCTTCTCAGCTCCATTGACTTCCTTCTCCCCATGGCATTCTGCCTTTGAGGTAATGGAGAGAGTATTCCCTGCTTCTGCTGGATAGAGACAGTTCCTCCCCCTTGGATTTTTTCTGTTTCCCATAGGTCTCTGTGCATTGAGCTCCATCATTCCACTCCACAGGGATAGCCAGCCCAAAGTCTCCAGGCTACCCAGTAGGGTATTACAATTTCTTCCAGTACTTCTCTGTAGCACCCCCACCAAAGAAGTCCATTGGAAGAGGAAGTGCAAGAAGAGGCACTTGACTCCCCCCCCCCCAAGGAATCTGTCACTGAAGATCCTGATTTCGATGACAGGGAAGGGTCTCCAAGATCACCACCCAAAGACGTCACATTTGGAGACATCCTAGAGATCTTTAAGCAGAGGGGTGGCTGGTCTACCGATAACTCTTCCAAAGAGGAACTGGTATTCCTGGAGGCCTTTGTGTCTGGCCTATCTACCTCCTGGGTGACTCTGCCCACTGATGAGCTCAGTGACTTGATCTGTAAGTGGATGTGGAAGGAACTGGACACAGTTGATCCAGTCCCTAAAAGACCAGATTGGATTTTGGCACCACCTGCAGGAAGGGAGTTTTGGAGCAAGGGAGTACCCATAGATGCCATGGTGATGGCGACCAGGAAAAAAAACTCATGGATCAGAGTTCTTCTGTCCATCCTCCTAACAGAGAGTGAGGCCATAGAAGACTGAGCCTCAGAAGTACTGGCAGCAGGTTCAGGCATATCCATTAGGGGACATGCCTGGATGTGCTTGTGTGACTTTGCAGAGCCCTTAAAGACCTCTTTCATCAATGCACCTTTTGACGGAAGCTCTTTGTTTGGCCCTAAAGCAAAGGACACACTCTCCAGGTGTGAGCAAGATGGAAAGACCATTTCTGCAGTTTGAATATGTTTTTTGACCTCTTAAAAGACCTTTTCCAGGAATTGACGAGGAGGTTGTAAAATGTGGTTCAGAAGGTCCCACGGTCTTTCCCATATCCCCATGGAGATAGTTCCCTCAGGAGCAGAGGGGGAACTTGAGTAGAAGACACCGCCCATATGGCAGAGGGCCCACAGAACCAGGGGGAACTAAGAAGAAACAGGAGAAATAAGGGCTGTCCATACCTCCATAATAAAACTACTGTTGCTACTAAGAGAACTGATGACCATAGGTTCAAAAATAATCAAATCTATTTTATTTTGACCTATACTAATGACAGCAATCAAGTTTGTGAGATCATAAACACGTTTTGGCCAGTGCTCACACACGACCTTAACTTGAGAGAGATTGTAAACGAAACACCTAAGTTCACTTTTAAGAATAAAAAGAACCTCAAATGGTTACTTTGAGTAAAAAATGGCTTTGCACCTATAAGTAACAGAAAAAGAAAAGGTACTTTTCGTTGTGGCAGGTGCTCAGCATGTAACAGCATTGATGTTAATTTCTTTAAACATCCCATTAATGGAAAGGAATACCAGTTTTCTTGTCATTCTGATTGTAGTATACAACATGTGGTTTACCTTGCTTGGACTGTCCAGCTTATTATGTTGGGAAAACAGATGAAATGTTTAAAAATAGAATTCTAAGACAACTCCATGATATTCGAAATAAGGATTGTAAAAATGCCCTTGCTTGTCATGTTATGCAGTTTCCGTCTCACCATTTTAATTTTAAGGTTATGGAGAATAACTTTCAAGGCATGAAACAAGGGGATATTACTAACAACACTGAAAGAGATTAGGTGAACTGGATCATTAATTTAAAAGTGGATAGGCAGCCAGGGTTGAATGCGGTATTTCCACTGAAACCTATACTAAAGAATAGAAGAACTATGATTGGTTAATAAAACGGTGTGTCTTGTTTTGGTTCTTTTGATTGGTTGACAGCCTATAGACCATTTAGAAGGTGTTAGCTCAAAGGAGAGGATTGGATGTTAATACTTTTTAATTGAAAGGTTCCCCTTCCTGTTATACAATCTGAAGAAGGAAAATCTGAAAGCACTTATGTTGTTGAAAATACAAGGGGATTGTTTTATTTCTACTCCATTTTTTTTTCTACTTCAACTTTTAACTTGTGCTTGTGTCTAATAAAGAAAATCAACATTATCCGTGGTGGTGACACCAGTGTTCTGTTCCTCATTGTTTTATACTTCTCCATTGCACCTTCAGCAGTTACAGGTATTTCATTTGGATAATCCCCAAATTTCTGCAGAAAGCATCCAGGTTGAAGAGCAAAGTAATCTTCATTGGCTCTTACCAGCTTTGACAAATTTGGTTCCCCTTCCTTTGGCCTCATCTGCTGTACCCTCCTTGGAGTCTAGATCCAAGTTTAGACCTTCTGTCTCACCCAACAGGCATGCTTCACCCAGACATCTCAAACCTAAAAACTGATCATGTGTTTTCTCCACTTCCATTGATAGCCAGGCAACATACGCTGTCTTCCCCTGTTCATCATATACTTTTGTCTTCCCACAAAGCTTCCACAAGGAAGCTTTACAGAAGTAAATGGAAGAGATTTGTTCTTGGGCACAGCAGAAATGTACTGACCCTTTTACAGCACCAGTACATAGTGTTCTTGAATTTTTAGCAACTATTTTCAACAAAGGAGCTAGCTCCTCAACTATTAGAGTACAACTAGCTGCCATTTCTAATTTTCAAGTTGGGATTGAAAACTCCTCCTTGGCTTCATCTAAACTTTGTAAAGCCTTTTTGAGAGGTACCCTTCTTTTGAGACCCACTTATAAAGATCCAACTCTGCCATGGGATTTAAATTTGGTATTACAATCCCTAATTAATTCACTTTTTGAACCAGCAGCTAAATGAGAGTGAAAAATGTTTGACCTGGAAAACTATATTTGTGGTAGCCATCACTTCTGCTAGAAGACTGTCAGAACTTCAAGCACTGCCTTCCAAACCTTCTTACATAATATTTCAAAAGAGTGGCTTTACGAACTAATCATACCTTCTTTCCTAAGGTGTCAGAATCAAACATCAACCAATCTATTAATTTGCCAATTTTCTTTCCAAATTTTACAAACAAGGGTGAATATGGTACGCTTACTTGACATTCATAGACAAATGAGGTTTTACTTGCATAGAACAAAAAATTTCAGAAAAAACGATCAGTTGTTGCCTCCTTTGCCGATTCCACATTGGGCAAGTCAGTCACAAAGGTAACCTTAGCCAGATGGCTTAATTGCATATCTTATGTCTATAACAAATTAGACCTTTCCTTACCAATACCACTGAGAGTTCATTCAACCAAATCCATGGCAACATCTTCAGTATTTTTATCTAGAGCTTCCATGGACAATATGTGTGTGGCTGCTACTTGGGCTAATCCTCATACCTTTATTACTCATTACAAATTGGATCTGGTCTTGAGGGGAAGAGCAGCCTTCAGCTCAACTGTGCTGAGGAATATCCTTCCTTAAGAGTCCTCCCAGGATTTCAGGTAGCTGGGGACTCTTTCCCAATGGTCGAGGAATAAATGAATATTGACAACATTAGTGTCTCTCGTCTGGTCAGGATAAAACAGATGAACTTCTATGGGTTCTGCTCAAGCAGCTTTATAATGTACAAACACATCAGGATTGTGGCTTAATAACTTTAACTTAGATAAACTTGTAAACAAACTAGCTATCACACTCATACATGCTCACTCTCTGGCTGCAGTTTCAAAATAGAACTGAAGCTAGCACATGCTGTCCTTGAAATGATTCTTAAAGGTGCAACACACACACACGCACACACACTATTCTACATCCTCCCTCTTTGAGAAATGAGTCATGCATTATTGATGACATTAATTGACATGCAATTGATACAAATAATTCTTTGCCGTGCAATGATACAGAATTCAATACATATAGACAATTATGTCCAGGTTGCTGTGTATTTCACACTAGGTCTGGAAATACAACCAAATCCTGTGACATAGAAATTAGAACTTGGTTAGCAACTGGGACTGTCTCTACTGAATGTTCAACTTTGGGGACATCAGGAACATCATCAGTAATGGAAGTAGAGGTTAAGACATGTTCTAGAACAGGAGCATTGTCTGGATTGCTCTGAGATCTTGACTCTATCACAGGAGCAATGCTGATTTTGATACAGGAAGATGATGTCTGCATTTTCTCCTGTGATCCACACTATCAGATTCTATGACGTATGATCTTGGCTCGGCATATATACCTGTTACTTGACCAATCGATATAAACCTTTTGCTGTTTGCATCCTCACTGTCTCTCCTTTTTTTAATGGACGAAGAAATCTGCTCTATTTGTCATAGCTGGACTTCTGGAAAGGACGCTTTGTGAATAGTTGGGCTTTGATTGTTCTGTTGCTCTTTGCTTTAGGCCTCAACAAACTGGAACTGATAGGCAATGTTATGCTGGTTTGCCTAGATAGAAGTCTCTGAGCAGGTGAGCCAAGTATATCATCATGGGGTATGTTTCTGAGACTGAGTAAATTCAAAAAGACATCGGTATTATCATGCTTTGACTTCTCTAGTAATTGCTTTGCACTCTGTACTGCACATTCAGCTAATCCATTTGACTGTGGGTATTCTGGACTACTAGTAACATGTACAAAGTCCCATTCTTTTGCAAATTTCTGAAACAACTGACTGGTAAATTGGGTACCATTGTCAGAAATAACTTTGTGTGGACTACCGTGGACTGGGAAATTACTTTTCAACTTGGTGGTAACAACAGTGGACGATAGGTTAGGTTGTCGACCTCAAACCAGTTCAAATAAGAATCTGCCAACTCTAAGTAATGCTGATTGTTGCACTCAAATATATCAGTGGCTACTGTTAACCAAGGTAGTTCAGGAATTTGACTTAGCTGAAGTGGTTCTTTTTGCAAATGCTGTTTAGTACTATTGCATACTGAACAAAAAGAAAGAACTTTATCAGTATCTTTTGCTAGAGCAGGCCAAAATACTAGCCCTCTCACCCTTCTTTTGGTAGATTTGGAACCTAGGTGACCATGATGCAAAATCCGGATGTATTCACGTTGTAAGGAAGTAGCAACAACAATTTTAGGACCTTTGAAAATAATGCAAACTTCCATCAACAATTCATCTCTGTAAGGAAAATAATTTTGCACTTCAAGGCGGTACACTAGATTGCTTCGACAGCCATCTGGCATTAATGAAGTAGTTGAGCTTTTGCAAAACTGGATCAGTCTTTGTATGAATTCTCAGCTCATCAGTCTCGTAGTCGAAAAATTATGCACTCTCATGACATCAAAGTCAAAATTCTCTGCATGAAGCTGTTCCTTTGTATTTCTGGGTGATCTGGATAAGGTACCAGCCAGATAAAGAAGCTTGCTTTTTGTATAGATCATTTTGAAATTGTACTTTTGCAATTTGAGTATCATTCTTTGTAAATCTGAATAGCTGGACCATAAATATAAACATGAAATTTTGAACATGCAAATACTATTGCCAAAAGCTCTTTCTCAATTTGAGCATATTGTATTTCAGTGTGGGTAAGAGTTCTAGATGTATAGGGTACTGGTCTACCTTCTTGATGAATAACTGCACCAAGACCAAATTTTGAAGCATCACAGGAAAGAGTTATTGGTTTATTGACATCATAGTATATTAATGTAGGTGGGGGTGGCAATTTTCTGCTTAAGGTCTTCAAATGCTCTCTGGTGCTGTTCCAACCAAGACCATGCCATATTTTTGCAGCTCTCTCAAAGGTGTTACCAACTCACTGAAGTCTGGTATAATCTTGCCTAAATAGTTGGCCATACCAAGAAGACCTTGTAGACCTTGAACATTATCCAGTGCTGGCATTTCTAGAATGGCTGCTTGCTTGGATGGGTCTGGTCATAAGCCAGTGCTAGTAAATAAATGACCTACGTAACTTCTGGTAGTCTGAATTCACACTTCAGAGGATTAAGCTTCAAGTTCACTTCACATGCTCTGTCTAGAACTTTCCTAAGGTTTCTGTCATGTTGTGCTTCACCATTGACTGCCAACCAATAAATCATCTACTATTAGGGCACAAGGATACCATGAAAAAAATTGCTTCATTGCACACTGAAAGACTTCACTTGCAGAATTTATTCCAAATGGCATCCTGAGGAATCTATATCTTCCAAATGGGATACTGAAAGTAGTCAGTAGTGACGATTTGTGATCAAGCATTACTTGCCAAAATGAACTTCTTGCATCCAAGAAAAAAAAACAGTGGCATTTGGTATTAGGGCTGCAACTTCCTCGACTGTACACATAAGATGATGTCTCTTAAATGTTTTGTTCAAATCTCTTGGATCAATGCATTTTCTGGTTTCATCTGAGCTTTTTTTTGTGGGCTGCTACTATGCATGACACATGGATGACACCTATTCAGTTGGTTCTGTAACTGGACAGATTACACCTTGCTGCACCATTTTATCCAACTGACCTTTGGCTTTATTGTGCATAACTATCAGAACTTTTATTGCTGGTCTGACTATGGGACTGATCCCTGGGTCTAACTTCATAGAATACACAACTGGAAGTTTACCTAACTTGTCAATGAAAACAGTATACTCTGAGAAAATAGCTTCAGTAAAATTGGAACAGGGATATGTGCTTATATGATGAACTTCTTCAGCAAAGGAAGGCAGATTCATTCTCAAACTGTCTCTGAGACCCAGTAATGACTGCACAGATCTTCAGACTACATAGAATAGTAAGCTGTAGTAGTTCCTAACCAAATAGCATGAAAGCACTACTGAGCCTTCAGTTTGAATTTCTTCACCTCCATAAGCAGCAAGTTTCGCACAACTAGCCACATTAAGCTGCTCACCAGCTCTCACCTTAGCAAATGTGTCTGCTGATGTAACATTACACTTTGAATCAGTGTCTGCTTTGATTTTGGTGGATTTACCATTGATATGGACAGCACAAAACACTTCATTCTTTGCTAACAAATTTACTGCATCAACCTTTTTGCCAATTACTGATACACAATCTATGTAGAAAGTAGGGTTGCAGCTCTCTCTATATGATCAACTTGCTTTTTTAAGTGACCCTTTTTATAACTGTGTGAGGTTTACTTGATTTGCAAAACTTTTGAAAATGGTTCCATTTTTTACACTTGTGGCATTGCTAACCAAATGCTAAGCTCTTTTCTCTTTTAGACTCATGAGTGGCACCACAATTGCAACAGTTAACAGTAAAGCTTGATTTGGGTTTTGCTTACTCACCCTTGTAATGCACTAAGCTAGTCTTAGAAATTGCTGGAAAACTATGGGTTTTACCTGCCACCCGCAGAGGTTACAGCTGCCATGTGCTTAGGCCTGCTCCTGCTAGCCACATGTTGCTTGCTGTCTACATTTGCTCTGGAACCTGCTGAAACCATGCTCTTATCACTTGCAAACATACTTGTGTGCCTTTCTGTAACTTCATGGATTTGACAAATCTCAATATCCTTGCTCAGCATTAAATCACTGTCACGAAGCAAAGTCTTTCTGACTGCAGCAGTATTACACACAAGCCTGTCCCTTATTAATTCATCTTTCAAGTCACGAAATCTACACATTTTAGCTCTGTTTCTCAAGTCAGTAATAAAAGCTGTAAACGTCTCTCCTGGTTTTTGAATTATTGTGTAAAACAAATGCCTGTCTAATGTAACATTTGTTTGGGGGCTGCACATTTCCCTGAATTTGCGTTTCAAAGACTCAGGGTCTTCCCTTGATACAGCCTGTACAATAATATAATGGTTTTTCCCTTCTCCTTCATATACTGCTGGTGCATACACAAATGAACGGTCTCTTTCAATGGCCTCTGACCCAGCTAAGTTTAGAAAAATGACTGCCCTTGTGCATGCATCTTTGTCAGAATAAGCTGCTTGTATAAAAATATCATACTCTTCCTCAAATATTCTCCAATTCTCTGCAATATTCTGATCGAATACAAGTTGACCTGGTCTGCAAAATGCCTCTGCCATATTAACACATACCAGTGAAGCTTTTTGCAAGTATGCATGAACACACACACACCAGAAATTTATGTCAGTACTTGTAATTATGTCCACTTGCACAACAAGCCTCTGAATAACTGAACTTTATGAAATAAGTCTCCTGGGCACAATAATACTCTTAAAATCACTGTACTTTAATAATCACCTCTTATCAGTGTAAGAAACATTTCAAAATAACTGCATTGTGTGAACAAACTTGGCAGAAGAAGCTCATAGTAAAAACATTTTGAAGTAAGTGCACTTTGTGAATAAACAGTACACAGCACACTGAAACTTTCCCAAAATGTCTGTACTTTGCTAAATAACTGTACAGTACAAGAAATACTCTGTAATGGCAGCACTCTGAGAATAGACACACCCAGCGCAAGAAACTTTTCGAAATTGTTGTATTTTGACTGCACTTTACATAATAGTTGCACGTTGCACACAGTAAACTCTTTGGAATATATGCACAGTAATAAACGTACATTGTAAACACTTTCACACACTTTGAGATACTTGGACTAACTCTAGTTATGCCCATGATAGCTTCAGTCTGCAAAACAGTAGATCTGAAGTAGGCAGACTTCATTTGTCTGCAACCTGTGGGTTTCGGATCCGACCTCGGATCCGAGCCGGCATTTCAAAAGCTTAGGATCCAAGCTCCTAGCTCCTCCCTCTACCCATAATCCCCTGCCAAGCCCTAACTGACCTCAGATTTCATTTGCCGTGTTTCAAGTTGCAACAGACTCCTCGAGCTCCTGGTTAAAGATAAGAGTTTTGACTGAAAAATTTTAAAAACTTTAAACTTTTAATATTTAGTTTAGTAGAGTGTATGTGTTAGGCTTTCCTCTGTCTATCTTGTTAATTTTTTTCACGGGTTTTGCATAGCTTGTGTGTTTGTTTGTACTGTGTGTTTTAGGCCTGTTAGGGCTTAGGATGTCAGAAGCCCATAAGGCAGTGTTTTCTAAATGTACCGAGTGTGGCCATAAGCTGTCCCCAGCAGATTGCCACACTCGGTGCGTTAAATGCTTGGGGGTTGAACACCTGTCATCTGGTTGTACCATATGTGCAGGGTTCAACCCCCGAGCTTTAAGGGAGCGGAGGTCGAAGCTTGTTCTGGCGGGACTTCTCCCTCCAGATGCGGCTCCAGCCTCTGCCCCTACTAGCCAGCAGCCTTCCGTGGGTGCTGCGGTCTCCCCTCCCCCAGCAGGGACTCAACCTCCCACCAAAAAGCCGGAGGAGAGCGAGACTACAAGGGAGAAAGAGAAGGAGGAGAGACACAAGGAGAGGCACCACAAACGGAGAGCCGAGACCTCAAGTTCGGCTCCTCCGTCTAAGCCGGCCTCCCCTGTGTCTTCTAGATCTCCTCCTCCTCGGCTCCACTCCCCTCGGTTCTCTTCTGGGCCCGAGGAGGAGGAGGCTAGCCCTTCAGTGAGGTCCCCGAGGCGGCTCTCTAGGTCCGCTTCGGTGGCCTCATCTAGATCCACCTTTTCAACGAGCGAAGCAGACATGGACCGGATGATGAGGCGTTTCATCCAGGCCCAGATGCAAATGGGAGTGCTCTTAGCCCCCCCATCCAGGAGGGGCTTCGACCCCTTTTTTCGCCCCCTTGGCTCTTTCTCCGACCCACACCCCGGGTTCGGAGCTGTCGGCGCCGGGCAGAGTTGGATCCGGGGGTGGGTCGGATCCGATAGGTCGGCGTACCTCGGATCCGACCCATCCCTTGAGTGCTTCGGGTACTTCGGACCCGACCTCTCGGAGCTGAGGGCCGAGCCTCGGATCCGAGGGAGCTGGTGTGTCTTCGGCTCCATCTAAGTCGGAGCACACCGGTCTCTCAGATCCGACGGTTTCGGCTCCGACTCCGGTCCGTGCGTCGGATCCGAGTGGGGGTCGGCTCTCGCGGCTTAGAGAAGCTGGCTTCCCCTCGGCCTTTGACGTAGTGGAAAGGGCACTGTTGAGGACTACCGGACCCCCGGTCCCTGCCACGGCTCCACCCTGCACTCCCTTGCAGCTGGGCCAGGCTCCCATCAGCCGGTCCCAGGGATAGCCCGCCTCGATGTCCCAAGTAGTTCCCTTGGAACATCTAGCTGCTGAAGAGGACTCCTTGGACAGCCCCCCAGAGGAAGTGCCTCGGAAGCGTAAGTGCAAAAGGAGGCACATGGACTCCCCTGAGTCCATTACCGAAGACACAGACTTGGATGAAGGGGAGGGCTCCCCAAGATCACCCCCGGAAGACGTTTCCTTTGGAGACATTATGGAGATGTTAAGGATCGGGGGGGTGGTCTGCCCCCAAGGCCTCCTCAGACGAGTCTGTGTTCTTGGAGGCATTCGCGGCGGGTCCATCTACCTCTTGGGTGTCCCCTCCTGCTGATCCTCTGGTGGACCTTATATCCACCAGAGCATGGAAGGATCCGGACACCGTTGAGCCTGTAACCAAGCGTCCGGACCGTATCCTGAGCCCCCCGGCGGACCGCACTCACTGGAGCAAGGGCCCCCCGGTAGATGCCATGATGATGGCTGCAGCCACGAAGAGGGAGTTAGCACAGGAGAGTCCCTCTATGCATCCTCCGGGCAAAGAGTCCTGCTCGATGGATCGCATTGGGAAGCGAGTTTTTAGTTCAGCAACCTTCTCTTTGAGAGCGCTGAACTACATGGCACATGTCATCAGGATGCAGCGGGACCTGATCAAAGAGTACGCTGCATTCCCCCCCAGAATCCATGTCGGGTGAGGACAAACAAGTGTACTCCACCCGTATGGCCACTCTTAGAGCAGTTTCCAATACTTCTATGCGGCTACTTTCTCACGCTACCAAGGGAGCCGCTAGAGCTAGCGGAGCGGGCCTAGTCATGAGACGTCAGGCCTGGCTCCGCCACTGTGATTTCGCAGAGCCCTTCAAAGCGACCTTCGCGAATGCCCCCTTTGATGGTTCTGCCTTGTTTGGCAAAACTGTTCGCGAAACATTAGTCCAGAGCGAGAAGGACGGGAAGATGCTGTCTGCCGTCGGAGTCCGCTTCTCAGCTCCCCAGAGGTCCTTCTCGAAGAACCAAAAGGGACAGAAGAAGATGTGGTTCCGGAAGTCGCTGCAGTCCCAACCTGCTCCGGATAACCAGTCCTTCCGTGGCAGAGGAGGACAGGGAGGTCGCCGTCCTAGAGGCAGAGGGGCTCCTAGGAACTTTGGGTCCAGAGAACCTTTCTCTGACAGACCCACGCAACAGCCCTGAAGGGTTGCCCGGCTATCCGTCTCTGGAGGCAGTCGGGGGGCGTTTTTTGAGGCACCTGACTTCTTGGGAGTCAATCACATCAGACCGTTGGGTGCTTCGTGTGATATCCAGAGGTTATGCCATTCCCCTGAGCAAAATCCCCAGATCCCGCAGCCTCCCCGATGTACCACCCGACCAAAGGGAGGCAGCAGCTGTCGAAATCGAGCAGCTGCTAGAAAAAAGAGCCATCCAGCGCGTCCCCCGAGATCAAACCAGATCAGGGTTTTACTCCAGGTTCTTCTTGGTGCCAAAGAAAACGGGGGACTTAAGACCGATCTTAGATCTTTCCCTGCTGAACCTGTCAGTAACCATGCAAAAGTTCCGGATGGTCACCCTACAATCTATACTCCCCCTTTTGCGGGAGAACGATTGGATGTGCTCTATCGACCTCAAGGACGCGTACTACCACATTCGGATGGACAGATGGTCCAGGAGGTTCCTTCGCCCGCTGGGAGCCAGCCACTACCAGTTCAGGGTCCTCCCCTTCGGTCTCACCTCTGCCCCCAGGGTGTTCACCAAGGTACTAGCAGTAGTAGCGGCCCACCTGAGACTCCAGGGATTACAGGTCTTTCCGTACCTGGACGACTGGCTCCTGACGGCATCATCAAGGCATCTACTTTGCTCAGCCAGGGACTATTTCCTTCTTATGGCCCCAAGGCTGGGCATCACCATAAACTGGGAAAAATCTTTACTGCACCCCACACAACTTATAGATTTCATAGGAGGAAGGTTGGACACAAGATCAATGCGGGCTTTCCTCACCCCAGACAGGCTGTCCAGCCTGAGGTGTCATATCACAGCAGTCCTGCAACCATTTCCGATGGCGGCTTCGGTCCTGAGGGCCCTGGGTTCAATGGCAGCAGCTATTCCACTTCTTCTTCATGCTCGCTTACACATGCGGGTTCTTCAATGGACCCTACAGGTCCAGTGGTCCCCACTATACTCCTCTCTCAACAGCCCGATAGCGGTCAGCAAGGCATGCAAGGACTCCCTGTTTTGGTGGCTCCAGTCTCTGGAGCCTCTAGCAGGGAGACCCTTTTGTGCAACATTCCCCCAAGCCACGGTGACTACGGACGCTTCTCGCCTCGGGTGGGGGGGGCATTCTGCGAGCAAGATTGTCCAAGGCACGTGGAACAGTTCAGAGACCTCGTTGCATATAAATGTCCTGGAGATGAGGGGCGGTGCTCCTAGCGTTGCAAGCACTTCACAGCCTTCTTCCTACGGGGACTATTGCGATCCAGACAGACAACATGTCGGTAGTCTGATACATCAACAAGCAGGGGGGAACCAGGTCCTATCCCCTTTGTCGAGAGGCCATGAGAGTCTGAGAATGGGCAATTTCCACCAAACGCTTTCTTGTAGCAACGCACATTCCGGGAAAATCCAACATCCTTGCGGACAAGCTCAGTCGCACCATTTTTTCCCCGCACAAATGGTCTCTCAATCCTCTGGTAGCGAAGAAGATTTTTGCCGTCTGGGGCAACCCTGTTGCGATCTTTTTGCTTCTCACTCAAACGCCAAATGCGACAGTTTCTTTGCTCTACTTCCCCCACCTGGGGAATCCCCGAGAGATGCTCTGGTGCATGCTTGGCCTCCCGGTCTCCTTTATGCCTATCCTCCACTACCTCTGATGCAGAGGCTCTTGCAGAAAGCCAACAGTTTGGGGAGCAGAATGATTCTCATTGCCCCGTTCTGGCCTCGTCAGCCCTGGTTCCCTTATGTATGGTCTCTCAAAGTGAATCCGCCCTGGATTCTGGATCCGATCCCGGATCTCATCTCCCATCCTCTAGGACTCCCGGTCCCGAATTTACACACCCTGAAATTGGCAGCCTGGCTGCTCCAGTTCCATCCTTGATTAGGACTCCCGGTATCTCGTCACCTGTCAAGGCCATTTTAGTGGCGGCTCATAAACCTTCCACTAGGAAGGTTTATCGGAGCAAATGGAAAAGGTTTTCTATTTGGGCGGTCCAGAAAAATGTTGATCCTTTTTCGGCACCTATGTCTGCGGTACTGGACTTCTTAACAGACCTCTTTCATCAAGGGGCTAGATGTTCTTCATCTCACATTGCTGCAGTCCTTACTTATGGGTAGTCCGCTGTCCTCGGTCGGCCCGAATACCAAAGTATTAGGCTGACGTCGGTCATGGGCGCTCAGAACTGACATCAGAGCGTCAGGGTATAAAAGCGCATGACCGACGTCATATCCTCAGTCTTCTTTGCCGCATGGTCCGATGCAGAAGCAGCGTTGCGAGTGCCGTTCGGCATTCTGAAATTTTCGAATTCTGAGTTTCAGACCGAAACCAAGTTGGGCTAAGTACCCCGTTGGGGAATATTTTTGTTTTTTCTTTCCTCAGTTAATTCCGGATGTCAGAAAAAGTGAATAATTGTATTTCTTGTGGGAAACAGATACCGCATAGGGATTATCACTCTCTTTGCATTCCTTGTTTGGGACCGGACCACGGCATAGTCGGGTGTCGGTTTTGTGCTAGGTTTAATAAGCGCACCATAAAAAGAAGGTTAGATTGTGCTAGGTTAGTCTTTGGTAAGCGGTGTAATTATAATATGCCGTCGGATCCTCCGACGCCCGCTTCCACGAAGAAGCGCAAAGACAAATCCTTGAAACCTAGACAGGTTGATTCGTCCGTTTCGGACGCTGGTCCTGCAGAAGCTACAGTAGAGCAGGGGGATCCGGCTGAAGTTTCTGTTGAGTCTCAGGGGGAAACTGATTTTGCAGGATGTGGCCTCCCAGGAGTCAGGCCAGGCTGAAGGGGCCTCTCAAGTTACTGTTCTCCCTTCTATGCCTAAGGTGGTTAGGCCTTCTGCTTCTATTCCTAAGGCTTCTTCTAAGGGCAGGTCTGTTTTGCCTTCCTCTGGTGTCCCTCCAGGTACTTCAGGGTCTGTGCCTAAAAAGCACATGCTTAAAATGGCAGAAGATTTGATTACTTTAATTAGAGGTTCTATGCCCCCTCCTGATAAGAGGCCCAGGGTGGAGCCAGAGTTGGAAAGTTTGGATCAGGCCTCAGATGACTCAGAGTCTTCTGCTGAAGATATTCTGGATTTTCCTCCTTATTCGGATTCTGATGCAGAGGATTCCACTCCTTCTGCTTCTCCTCCAGAGGATTTTTCATTTTCAGAAACTCTGCATTCCATGAGGGAGCATTTTAAGTGGGAAGGACAGGATTTCTCTGATTCAAGGAAGAGGCTTAGGGAATTCTTGTTTTACCACAGCATAGACCCTTGGCTATACCTCCTGTTTTGGATGTTGTTCAAGATGTTTTCTCGGAGGCTTCCCTTAATCCAGATTCTTTGCCTCCTGCGCCAGTTAAACCGGACAGATATTACAGGGTGCCTGAGGCTCATAAATATTTGTATAAGAGTCCTAGGGCGGACCCAGAAACTATTAGTCAGGGGCCTAAGGGTGTTAGAGCCTCTGTTGTAAAGAATCACCTGCCTCTAGATAAGGAAGCTAGAGCTTTGGATAGATGGGGTAAGAAGGTGTATACCTCTTCTACTTTAGCAATGAGGGCTTTAAATTGCCAGTTTCATATGTTGAAGTATCAGAATTTCCTCCTTTCTCAGCTAAAATCTAAAGTGGATGCTTTGGCAGAGGGCATAGAGTGTAAAGAATTGCAGGATTTAGTACATGTCTCTGAACAGGTGGGTAAGCATTCTTTGCAGTGTGGTTTTGATGCTGTGCAGGCCTCTTCTAGGGTGGCTGCCACTGGTTCAGTTCTTCGCAGGCACGCCTGGCTTAAGGATCAGAGTTTGTCCGAGCATGTTAAAACTAGAATTCTGGATGCCCCCTTACAGTCTGAAGTTTTGTTTGGTCCCCCTGTGGAGTCGGTTTTGAAGAAAATGGAAGACAAGGCTAAGTCTATGCAGACTGTTAAAGATTTTTTGCAGGTGCAACCTCCAAAGTTTAGTAGAAATTGGCCTACTAAGGGGTGGACCTACCCTTCTTCTGATTCCCAATCTAGGGGTAGATCTAGACGTGGCAGGGGCAGAGCTCACAGTACATTCAGGCCTAGAACTTGGAGTTCGCCTGCACAATCTGCAGGTGAGGGCAGGGGCCAGTCCTTTCGTAAACAGGCCCAATGACCTGCATTTTCAGCTGCCAGATTCTTCTTGCCTGGCAGCTCCTTTGGGAGGAAAGTTAGCACTCTTCAAGCAAAACTGGCTTTTAGTCACCCAGGACAAATGGGTATTGGACATTATAAACCGAGGTTACAAGTTTTATTTCCATACATTGCCTCCTTTCAAAGGCATGCCAGACGTTCCTCCTCGGCAAAAGATAGAGGCTCACAAGCAGATGTCTTTGCTTCTTCAAATAGGAGCTATACAGCCAGTTCCTCTGTCAGAAGTGGGACTAGGATTTTATTCTCGCCTGTTTCTAGTACCAAAGAAAGGGAACACGTGGAGACCAATTTTGGATTTATCTATCCTCAACACTTATCTGGACATTCCAAAGTTCAAAATGCTGACGTTACAACAGCTTTTACCTCTGTTGGGAAAAGATCACTGGATGGTAACTCTGGATCTCAAAGAGGCTTATCTTCATGTTCCTATCAGGCCCAGTTGCAGGAGGTACCTGCTGGCTGGAAATTTACATTATCAGTTCTCTGCATTGCCCTTTGGCTTATCTACTGCACCCAGAGTGTTCACAAAGGTTCTGGCTCCAGTGATAGCCTTTTTCAGGTTAAGAGGAATACAGATTTATCCTTATTTGGACGATTGCCTGATTATTGCACAACACAAGGACGAACTTCTTCATCATCTACAGTATGTGATGGTAGTGTTAAGATGCCTAGGGTATTCTGTGAACGAAACAAAGTCCAGTCTAGTACCCTCTCAGGACATGTGCTTTCTGGGTGTGAGACTGAATACAGCTTCCCAGATGGCCTTTTGACCCCGGACAAACAAAGAAGCCTTTCTCTTTATTTCCATCAAATGTCTCTACAGTCCAGGCTGACTGCAAGGACAGTCCTTCAAGCCTTGGGGTTCATGGCATCTTGTATTCTGGTGCTTCCCAATGCCAAACTGCATATGAGGAAGCTTCAATGGTATCTCAAAAATGTATGGACACAACACTGCCAAGATCTAGACACTGTCATTCCAATAATACCTTGCATTCAGAAGGAATTTTTGTGGTGGGCTCAGGAATGTCACCTAAACAAGGGACTCTCTGTGACCCGACCAGAGGCAAGTCAGATTTTAATGACAGATGCCTCGGACAAGGCTTGGGGAGCACACCTCAATGGAAAATGGGTGCAAGACACGTGGCCTGTCAGACTTCAACATTTGCATATCAACTTGAAGGAGATGTTAGCAGTTCAGTTTGCATTGATGGCTTTCAGAGATTTACTTCACCCAGGACAGGTGTTTATTCAAACAGACAACACTACTGTCATGTGGTACATCAACAAGCATGGGGGAACCCATTCGTACCCTCTTTGCAGGCAAGCGATGATTTTGTGGGAGACTGCTCTCAGTTTACAACTCAATCTTCAGGCAAGGTTTCTACCAGGAGCACAGAACTCCTTAGCAGATGTGTTGAGCAGACAAATTGTGGATCCTCACGAGTGGAAACTGGATCCTCATGTGTTTCAAAAGTTGACAGTGTTATGGGGGACTCCAGACATAGATCTGTTCGCTTCTCCACTAAATTACCAGTTGCCAAAGTTTTGCACAAAAATGTTTCATCCCACAGCTTGGAAGGTGGATGCTCTATCATTCATTTGGAGCAATCTTCATGTCTATGCCTTTCCACCTCTGCCTCTCATTCCCAAGGTACTCCTGAAGGCCAGAATAGACAAGCCATCCATGATTCTGATAGCCGATTGGCCTCGACAGCACTGGTACCCACTACTGAGGAGTTTAGTACGGAGCCTCCATGGCCTCTACCTTGATTCCGCATCTTTTGTCTCAGGAGGGCAATCACTTCCTCAATGTCAAGATTCAGTCTCTGCATCTCACAGCCTGGCATATTCTGTTCTAGACCCTGGAGGGTCTCAGCTTCCACAGCAAGTTTTGAATGTTATTTTGGAGGCCAGAAGGCCTAGTACAAGGAAAGTTTACGCAGATAAATGGAGGAGATTTTTTCTTTGGAGCAGAGCGAAGGACTTTGATGTTTCCAAGCCTGATTTAAGTGTTTCTCTTCAATATCTTACTGAGTTATTGGACAAGGGTTTGTCTTTCTCCTCGATCAAGGTTCATGCTGCAGCCATTTCGGCTCACTATGACTGTGATCCTCCTTTGTTTTCCCATCCTTTGTTTAAGCAATTTCTTAGAGGGGCAAAGAACATAAGACCCCCACGTAGAGCTCCCACTCCTGCTTGGGATCTCAATTTTGTGTTGGAAAAACTTACTCTACAACCTTTTGAGCCTGCAGCTACTGCCGAGTTAAAGTATTTATCATGGAAGACTGCTTTTTTGTTGTCCATTACCTCTGCAAGAAGGGTTTCTGAATTACAGGCCCTTATGGCAGTGGAACCTTTCCTGATTTTTCATAAGGATAGGGTATCTTTGCGTACTAATCCTTCCTTTATGCCTAAAGTGGTTTCTAGTGTGGCCTTGAACCAAACTATTCATTTGCCTACTTTTTATGCAAACCCCAAAATAACGGGAGAAGATTTTGCATACTTTGGATATTCACAGACAGTTACGTTATTATTTGAGCAGAACCAAGGGGTTCAGGCAGTCTCAGCAGTTGTTTGTTTCTTTTGCTTTGGGTTCTCAGGGGAAACCTGTTTCAAAACAAACTATTTCTAAATGGATTGGGTTTTGTATTTCTTTCTGTTATTCCCATCATGGTAAGGAGGTTCCGCTGGAATCAGACCTCATTCCACTAGAGCTACTGCCACTTCTACTGCCTTTCTAAGGGGGTAGCTACAAAGATATTTTGGAAGCAGCCACTTGGAGTTCAGTACATACTTTTTCCAAGCATTACCACCTTCCTCTTTATTCTAAGTCTAGGGCTGGATTTGCCTCTGCTATATTACAGGGCATTTTAGCAGCCCCTAATGCTTTATGATTTTGCCATCCTCCCTTTACCTCTGCTTTGGGATTCTACCCATAAGTAAGGACTGCAGCAATGTGAGATGAAGAACATAGTACAGTTTTGTACCTACCATAAATGTAGATGTTCAAGATCCACATTGCTGCAGTCCAATTTACCTCCCTTCTTGCCCTCTGTAGTTTGGCATGGTAATATGGTTTGGGTGATGGTTGTTGTTGGGCATGTTTTTGGGAGGTATCCTGTTTTTGGGCTGTGGCCTTTCTTTTTAGGGCCTTCTGACATCTGGGGCAAGAAAAGACTGAGGATATGACGTCGGTCATGCGCTTTTATACCCTGATGCTCTGATGTCAGTTCTGAGCGCCCATGACCGACGTCAGCCTAATACTTTGGTATTCGGGCCGACCGAGGACAGCGGACTACCCATAAGTAAGGACTGCAGCAATGTGGATCTTCGAACATCTACATTTATGGTAGGTACAAAACTGTACTTTCTTCCACGGTAAAGGTACAAATGGCAGCGATTTCCCATTATCATATGGGTCATGAGTCAGCTCCCCTCATGACTGCAAAACTTTGCAAGACCTTTCTTAAAGGAGTTTTTCTGTTGAGGCCACCGGTCAAAGAAGCTGTACCACCTTGGGACCTATCCTTAGTTCTACAGGCCCTTACTGCTTCCCCCTTTGAGCCTGCTGCTTCTGCAGATCTAGAGTACCTTTCAGGGAAGACTGCTTTCTTGGTAGCCATCACATCAGCCAGAAGAGTGTCGGAACTTCAGGCTCTATGCGTCAAACCGCCTTACCTCTCCTTTTTTCCCGATAGGGTGTGCCTCAGGACCAATCCATCTTTTCTTCCAAAAGTTTCTTCGGAATGTAATATTAATCAATCAATCAACTTACCTGTGTTTTTCCCCAACTATAAAAACAAAGGAGAATATAAGCTGCATTCTTTAGATGTTCATAGACAATTGCGCTTTTACATTCACAGAACGGCTGGTCATAGACAATCAGATCAACTGTTCGTCTCCTTTGCTAAATTTGCTATGGGCAAAGCAGTTTCCAAAGTCACACTGTCAAGATGGATTGCTAATTGTATTCTGCAGGCTTATGACACCTCAGGTAGGCCTGCTCCTCAGAGGGTTACTGCTCACTCTACTAGGGCAGTTTTCACTTCAGCTGCGTTTAAGTCCCGAGTGCCATTGGATGATATCTGCGCGGCAGCCACTTGGGCCTCGTCTCATACCTTCATTTCTCATTATAAGGTGGATGTTGTTTCCAGGGGAAGAGCATCCTTTGGCTCAGCGGTGCTCCGGAACATCCTTCCATGATGGCCGCCCAAGATTTAGGTAGCTGGGGACTCTGTCCCACAGGTTGCAGACAAATGAAGTCTGCCTACTTCAGATTTAAAAGTTATGTACTCACCATAACGTTCCATCTGAGTAGGTGACTTCATTTGGATGCAACCATCCCCCCCTCCATCCCCCTGACCTTTATACAATAAGAGTTTATTCATCTATGTAGATACTTTTTATTCTAGTATTATATAGGCAAACTCAATCTGAGGTCAGTTAGGGCTTGGCAGGGGATTATGGGTAGAGGGAGGAGCTAGGAGCTCGGATCCGAAACCCACAGGTTGCATCCAAATGGTCACCTACTCAGATGGAACGTTATGGTGAGTACATAACTTCTAATTTATGCCAAAACACAGTCCCCAGGATTCACTAATCTTCCGTGTAAGACTAGATTAGTCTTACATGGAAGAGCCAGTCTAAGAGTAAGACGGCAGCGCGCCATGCGTATTAATGAGGGCATGCTGCCTCAACTCTAAGGTTAACACGGAGCGTGCACGAGTGCAGGGGGTGTGTCGGACTACCGAGCAGTCCAAAAATCTACGCCCTTGCAAGTCTGACACTCGGGAAATGTCTACTTACATGAGCGAGTCTGCTCAAATGTGTACATACCCAACACTACACTCCCCCACATTCTAAACCCCTGTACAATTATAAAGTGTAAAAAAAATTTTTTTTAATTATTTCTGATATAGCTGCCCGTATTTGCGCGGATTTGCCCATTGCTTAGCTACAGTTAGCAGTTTAGACACCGAAGAGGATAATAAGAAACATATGCAAATTAAGCGAAATAGCGATAGCGTAGTGGTAGAGCCTTCACACAAAGGGGAGACATTCCTGGTTCGAGTCCCACCACTCCCCCTTCTATTTTCTGTTGGAAATCTGTATATAAAAATAATTCTTGACATTTATCATTTAAATTTTTGTAAAAAGCATTGAAATGGTCTGTGTAGTAGTGAACGAATTTTATATATACAATATATATATGTGAAATGGTTATGCATACTGATGGATGCATAAGTAACGTATCTTAAGCACTGTGAAGCACTGATAAGCAAAGTTTACCAGTATTAAGCATATTTAAATGTAATTGCTCATAGCTGAGCACTGCGTTAACTAGCGCAATGGCTTTGCGTGTAGCTGTGCTTTGCGCCAGCTAGCGCAAACAGAACATGTTTGCGTGGAGTTGCACTCCGCGCTAACCAATGCAACGTCGAGCAACGTAGAGCAAAGTTGAGCAAAGTCGGCTAAACACAGCCACACTTCCTAGCCGGTCTGGCCAGTAGTAAAATAAAAAGCAATGACAGGGCTCGAACCCGGGATACTGTGCACCATAATCACAGTACTGAACCACTAAGCCATGACAGCATTTCATAACCATGCACATTCAACACACACATGCATATCAATGGAAGTTTACCCATTGCTAAGCAGGTGTGCCTTCAGATGAATTTTTTCAAAACTGGCCAATCACAAATAAGTGTGATAAATGAGGCATATTTAAGCTCCATAGGCAGGAATACTTGCCATAACTGGTTGTAGCTCCCATCTGCAGGCAGCATGGCTGGTGCTGGAGAGGGCTCTCGATTTTGAGCGCAATGTTGGGGCATTGAGGAGTCAAATGTAATGGTTTGGCTCCTTGTCCATAATCATGAGGATAGACTCCTGTGGGGCCAGTACGAGGGCACCCAATACAAAGAAGCCTGGAACCATCTAGCTCATGAACTCACCAGTGCCACAGGCGTCCCTCGGACTGGTGAGCAGGTCAGACACCACTACTCAGACCTGAAGAGACGCAAGGAGGATCAACTGGACCAGTGGATCCAGGAGGCCCGTGGGATGGAAAATGCCCCACTACAGAGTAAGTAGCCATGGAATTAAGTATGTAAGGATTGCTATTCTAGTCTATACTATGGATAGGTATGTCTCAATATCACTTCATTTACTTCACAGCTGCAGGTGTCCGCTCTGCGAACTAGCAAGCCTATGCAGATATGCTGCTAAGGCTGTGGCACCAGGCAGGTTAGTAATTATTCTGCATGTACTGTTATATAAAATAAATGAGAGAGCCTGAAAGTGTTTTAACCCAATAAAAGGTATAATAATTCTTTAATAATTATTCTGCATGTACTGTTATATAAAATAAATGAGAAAGCCTCTAGAAAACTGTTTTAAGTCTTTAATAAAGGTATAATTCCTGGAGTGTGTCTGTGTCATTTTCTTTGATATGTTGTTGTACTCTTGCATTATAGAAATAGTACTGTTGTTTTAAGTGCTGTTAACCCACACTTGGGTAGGCCCATATAAAGTGGATGAAGGGAGTGCCAGTAGCTTTTAAACATATTTACAGTCTTCAACTGTTGGTTCATGCCCAGCATGTACAGGTTAATCTGGCACATGAGTAGCTTGGTATTGTGTTCCCCAGAAATGTCAGTGTGCTGCCAGAAATGTAGGGAGCTGTTAACATATAACTGATAATTTCACCTGAACATATCTAGATAATTATAGGAAAGTAGAGCTGTCAGTGTACCATCTCAGCAGTAGTGTGTCTGAGTAACTCACAAAATATGTAGCAGTAACATCTGCATCCCGGACAGTTTGTATGTCAGATACAGCTCATGTATATAAAGATCTAGCAAAACCCATTTCACAATTTAAGGACAATTGGGTAGTGTAATAATACATGTAGGGGACATATAACTGCAGTTAATAGGAATGTAGTGTAAACTAGAAGGATATATAAGTTGTTAATGGAGCTGTCTTTTTCCACCCTACTGTATGTGCATAAAAAATGCAATTCCACACCTCAATGGGTATGTCTAATCTCAAAACATTTCTTGGGACATATGTCCTATTGGTTTATAAATATCTGCATTTATTTCGATGCATGTGCCTGTTCAAATACCACAATATTGGTGGCCTGTTGCCATCAATTAAACCTGCATGCTGTTGTAATGTCCACTGTTGTTCTATATATGCATATGTTATGCTTGCTTTTCAACTGTTGGAACTCTGGTGTGTTGGGTTAATTGGAATACTTCTGCATGCTGTTATAACTAATTGGGAATGCTGTTGACTGTTACTAACCCATATTTTCATTAAGTCCTTCAAAACATAGAATGGATGGGAAGGCCAGTCCCAGCAGACCCACCTGTCCCACCTCAGCTGGCGATGGCACCTGGCACCAGCAGGTCTGGTGCCCATCCTGGGACTTCCTCCTCCATTGGCCCTGTGCCACCTTCGGGTGGAAGCACTGCAGGGGATGGGACTCACCCCTGTGCAAGCATGGGCAGAGGAGGGACACCTATCACCCTCCGAACGGTCCGGGCTGTGGTGTGTAGAGAGATCGAGTGTTCTGTCGCTGATCCTGTACACCAGCTTGAGGCACGAGTGGCGTGACTCATGGGTGAGCCTGCCCCTCCTATGCAGCCCCCAGCACAGCCACCCTCTGGGCTGTGAAGGTGCAGTGGTGACTGCCCATGGGTGGGGATCTCAGTTCCACTGTTGCCTTCTGTGGGCTCATGGGCTTGCGATTTCCAAACATCCTTCCCCATCAATGGTGTTCACCCACCACATGTCATATTCCGCCCCTGTATGCATCTTGTTTGTCTTGTCTGTTTACCTCCCCAACCTACCTCTCCAAATATACCTACTTCCCCTACCCCACATTCCACTCTCACCTGAAAAAAAAGGGGCAATCTGCTCCCAAAAAAAAATACGCCCCATACATAGCTGCCCATTTTGCACACATGTCCGCTGGACACACAAAATGTAATTTAATTGGCAGTACAACATACTTTGTTGTCCTCACCCCTCTCTCAGGGGTGGAAGGTTTCATATTTCCCTCCAAATTTTTTGCATATGTACAGCTGTTGTTGTTAAAGAAATGGGCAGCTATGGACCTTCCCTACACCCGTCCTGCACATCCCGAGCTGTTTTCCTCTTTGTGCCCATTTTTCACCACTTTCCTATCTCCCCATTTTCTTTTCTTTCAAAGAAATGAGCGCGGGGGTTAGCGGGAGTAAGCACTTTTAAGCAGTAGTTAGTGGGTTTGCATGAGTGTGCGCTTGTTTGCACTTAGCTAAGCATTGCTAAGCATCGCGCAAACCCGCTTACAACTGCTTAAAAGTGCCTTAGTCACTTTGTATGTGAGGGCCCTTGTTCTGCTCAGCAGCAAAATAAAACACCTCTGTCAGTCTCGAACCCAGGACCTTGTACACACTAGACTGTATGAAGTACCAATAAGCCACAGTAGATATACAACAAGTTGGTGCTGAAATAAATATATCATGCATCAGAGTGAGTGAATGTAACAGAAAAATAGGAATGCCATAACACATAATTTGTTCTGTGGATCTTTACCAGCAGTTGTTATGGAATTGCATTACATGACTGTGATAAGAGAAGCAGCCATTCTAGTAGGAAATAATGTTACAGCAGCACTTTACAACCCCCACACAGTATCATAGCAGGACAAACACTGGCATATCTGATTAGGGCAGAGGCCATACTTCCCAACTGTGCCTAATTTACAGGGATGTTCCTGATTTTGAAACAAATGTTAGCTGTGTCTGTCTGAATCCCTCTGAAAAGTACTGACGTTGGCCAGAAAGGTGGTGAATTACACTTAATGAATAATGACAATAAGTAAGAGACACTGCTTGTACTTCAGAAAAGGTGTATTAATCCATATGCTCTGGTTCTCTCAAAGTCTCAATGTAATGGCACTAATATTTTAAAGGTGTACCTCACTTTTACCTACTTTTCCCTGAATCTGTTCAAATATGTACCTGAGTGTTTGAGAGGCCTGGCAGAGGCAGAAACACACAGGCATATCAGCTTTTCTGCTGTTACACACTGTGCAAATAGCTTTCGAAGGAGTTCCAGAAGCATACCCTTATGTAGGAGTACAACTCTGAAATACAAAAGGATGTTGCCATGTACTGGTAGCAACCAACTGTAACAATGCCATTGTTCCAGTGCTGAAAAGACCGGTGTGGTGCACAGACAAAGAATAACATGCTAACCTCTGGCTACCATGTGGATAGGTCCACAGTTGGGAGCTATGCAGACAGACTACATGCCTTGATAAACTAACAGGTACACAGCAACACTTTAAGTCCAGCATGATAAACTTCACACAATAATACATAATGCTCTCTGTACTTCTGCACCCCTACCCAAATGTAGAATATACCTGTGTATTCAGGGTCTACCAAGGATGTAGGTAGGCATACTCAGTACTGAAATTTGTCCACTTTTCTTTAGCAGCCTGTGCTAATGTCAACACTAAAAAAGCATAAACTGGTCAGAAGTGAGTAAATTAATATTCACAGTATAGCAGTTCACAAACAATTCATGTGACAAAGGAGTACATTTCAATAACTAGTTTTGTATGGCAGTTAATTGTACAATTAGAAAAGAAAGTACATACTCCCATGTATCTTGGGTTAGCATTTTGAGGGGTGAGTACAATTCTACACTGACAAGTGTGTACTGGAAGCAGCAACATTCAGGTCTGAGTACAACATTTAAATCACTGGCTACACCCCTGGCTTCAGATATAAGAACTATACAAACCTTCTGCCTTAAACAACGATGTCCACAGCAAACAAGCATGATCCCCATCTTGGAAAGCTGAAAGGGCCATGCCTACCCGAGTTAGCAATTTATAGCATTGGGTTGCTATGACAGTGATTACTGCAATTACCACACAGCAGGCTGCATGCAATTAGCAAATGGTGGCCACCAATTGGTGCAGAGGCCATCACATGCACATGTGCAAATACCTATAAAAGCAGGCTGTAATTGCTGCCAACAAACTCAATCACTCTATTGCAGAGACTGACAGAGAGAGAGAGAGAGAGAGAGACAGCGAAAAGCAAAAGGAAAACGAAATAATACCAACTCATACAAAGGAAAGATATGTAACATATATGTATTTACTGGCATGTAGTAGATGTTTCTGAAGAGTACTCTACATAATGTGAACCATTCATATATGGCAGCAGTACGTAGCTATCCACAGATGTCCTGCTTAACTACTGCCATTGACAATTCAGTGTGTACCTGTGGGCAGTGGGACATAACTGTGAAATGTGTAGCTCAGCATTAAATGTCAAACATCTGATCCATGTTATCTGTGTTCTGTACAGTAGTGTGGCCAATGGCTGTTTGGGGGATTAGCGCAAACATTTATATAAACATGGGTGTGACAGAGTAACACATGCATGATAGTCATATTAAAGTGTAGCTTAGCATTGGCAACTGCTATACCAGGCCAGTATGCTAATCTAGCATTTGGAGCTATATATACTCCCTCTAATGTTACTGTGTGTTCACATGTGACACCTGTTCATATTGCAGCAAGGCCCAGCAGTTCAGCTGTGAGGTCCAGGGACGTACAACAGTGTGGACCTTGTGTGTGTATGGCACACACATACGGAGAGGTATATATGTGTTATATATATTAACATCTGTATATGTGCATAGAGCAAGGGACATATTGCAACTGTTTGTGAAAGGTGGACATATATATGTTGGTGAAGGTTGTTATGTGCATATTTGTATGTAGGTTTTAATGTGTGACAAACAAGACAGCATACAGTGCTGGTATATGACATGTGGTGGTAAAACACTGTGGGTGTTTTGTTCAGTTTGCAATGTTGCAGTCAGTGAGGCCTGCTAAAGCTACCTGGGCTGTGAACACTTTCAATGCATTTCTCACAAGACTGAGCAATATTATTACATTACTGTATACCTCACATCCTTTGTATAATTGATATTCCCACCATGAAAGGTGGACTGTATATGTGCCTATATGTATATGTACACCAATGGATGTGTATATGTGTATATATATATATATATATATATATATATATATATATATATATATATACACATACATACACAGAGAGAGAGAGAGAGAGTCATATATACTCATACACACCCACAGCTACTTGTTGCAATAGATTCTATGTAAAGTTGACTGAGTGTGCTGATCAATGTGTTGGTGAATATGTCAAAGATGTGTATTTGTGGGATAGCTTAGTGGGAAACTGTTTCTGTTATGGTATTATGGGTCCTTGCTTTGATCCAAGCAAACGCTGTGTATGATGTTGCTAGGCAGATAAAGTACTATGGCATAGAGTCTGATGTAGTCTCTTGGTGTTAACTGGGGTGTGTCATTGGAGGCTAAAGCACTACATGTATGCTTATTGATTGATACTGATGTTGAATCCAAATCCTGTATGTACTGTAGTACTACTTGAAGCTCTGGGCCTAAACAGCAAAGTATGGTGTATGTCCACATTGCTTGGAACCACTATTTTGTGTGGTCCCTGTAGTCATCACAGATTACATTCCTCAAGCTTAAGGTTTTGTAAGTACTGACACACAGTACTGTATGGTACACACATAAAGCTTATCTGGGTTGCCATACCTTTGTATCTTGTAATTATGTCTGATGTGTGTGTGGGTATGCCTGTAACATGTCCTCTGTCATATATGTGTTACAACTGCGTATCTAGCAACATTTATAGTTTAATACAGCAGTATGCCACCTATATTCACAATTGTGTGCATATTTTGGCCACGGGTTTGCCATCAACAAGTTGTGTGGTATAATGGTAATACTGTAACTGGACCTTACAAACATTGCGATGGATGATACATTTCTTTATGCATTGGCTTGATCTATATCTGCTGTGACTAGGTGGTGCATTGTGTTGCATATAGTGTGCCAGGTACTCTTGTATAGTCTTATATAGTGATTTTATTTTGTTGCTGTGCAGAACATGGTTTATTATATAGAGCATGTCAGGCACTTTCAAGCAGTTGTGGGGTGAGCACTGATAAGTGGTAGTGAAAGTGCTTAATCTCAGTCAGCTAATAGGTTGCTATATATGACAGTTCAGTGATATCTGTACTGTGTAATGCTAAATGTGCCATATGACTTGTTCATACATATTTTTTCTTTATGTCTTCCAGGGATCATGGCACACCGTAGAAATCCTAGCTACAGTAGTGCTGAAGATGAGATTTTTACCAGCTGTATGATTTAGCACTACAGCCTACTATTCTCCAGAACCAGCCAAGACCAGCAGGAGCGTACTGCAGTGTGGCAAGATATTGTCCGGAGGGTAAACGAAGTAGGCCTGCATAACCGGGCATATGAGCAGGTACACCACCACTGCAGTGATCTACTTAGACATGTCCGTCAGCCTGCTTCTGATGTACGGAGACAACAGCTTGCAACAGGTGGTGGGGTTAACATCCACCCCCCCTCACCAGAATGGAGTAGCTGCTCCTGAGCCTGGTGGCACCTGCCCAACAACAGCAGCAGGCATTTACCATGGTAGAGGTTGGAGCCACCCAGCAAGAGCACATGGAGCATGCAGGTAACATGGCATACCTGTAGACTACTGTTACCTCTGTTGGTAGATCATGCATATGTGAGATGTGTACTGTGTAGTTAGAAGATGTGGAGCCTGTTGTTGTGCAATACTGATCATTTGGAACATAATTTGTAGGCCTGTGAATGTAAACTGTTGTTCTACTGTAAGATTGCAAACCCACAGTAGCAATGCCACAGTTGTCGCCACTGACAAACTGTCTCATATCTATGTAGGTCCCTCTGGTGTGACAGCAAGGCAGCGGACAGATGCTGGTGAGTGTGTTCTACATTTATTATTGCAAATAAAAAAATGCATGTCATAGTTAAGGGGTAGGCCAAGTACACATGTTACACACCTACCCATAATGCATGCTGTGCATGTTTGCTGTGAGATCATGCACATCTCACTAATGTGATTAGCTGCCTCAAACACATGCAATACACAGACCATCTCAAACAAATGTGGCTACATTGTAGTGACCATTGGATAGGCAGAGTCGATACACAACATACACAACTATGTCAAACACAGAACATGTTAACATGCTACACATGAAGGATTCACAAACCCTCTGTAAAGTCACACTCCAGTAAACCAAATGTCATCCACACAGCACACATATACCTGAGGGGTAGAGGCCTATCATGGGGCAGTGAAACACTTTGCAACACACAACACATTCATGTTAGGGAATGCTCCTTATTGGCCTCCTTACAAACTCATGTAACAACTGGTTGTGAAATGGTGAATGTAGTCATGGTAGTGCAGTTCCAGTACAGCATGATAGGTGCTGGTTTGGGACACATTTGTAGCCTTGAGTGACCACATGATGCTTCATGATGATGGCTTATGGTACTACACCCCATCCGGTTATTGTAACCACAGTACTACACATAGCTTTCATTGCTATACACCTCAATGTTGTGTGTGTGTGCAAACATGTGCACCTCTAAACAATATGCATACCAATCACCATTTGCACAACTGACACATATATGTCTTGTGATGCTATTGAGTGGCTAGGTCATATGACACACATTGGGTATGTGTGATGTTTAAATTTGCAGTTGTGTTTTAGCATGCCATGTCATGGTTGACACTGGCATGTCCACATTATGATCTACACTCACCATAACTACTGTACATTGGGTATGTGGACCAATGGTATTCCATCAGTTATACATGCACCACTGATCTTGTGTGTATACACATCATGCATGAGCTAAAACTGTGTCCACAATTATTTGCTAAAGACACAGAGGCTCTAATCAGAATTGGATATCTGTGTGACACACAGATACACATCCAGCCATGGTATGTAGACCTGTGAGTGATGGTGCACAGTACATTACAGAGTTTTCAATACTTGCACAGCAATGTTGTGTCCATGTATGCATTGCGTTCCAGGGGGAGGCCAATCACCGAACAACAAAACACATGCATCAAAGCCATGTATATCATTAGTAACAAGGACTGTCTACACTTGCACTGCATGCTATTGAGGAACATATGTCCTGCATGCTGACAAGTGTGATATGACTGTTTTGCTTGTGATACTGTACCCCACCATCAACTGCTATTGAGTATGTTCTGAGATTGCTGGTGTGTGTGTGTGTGTCTGTCTGCTTTAGTGAGGAGTGTATTTGTGTGTGTGCATGTGGTCTGACATTGTGTACAGGTCTTAAAATGTGTTTCCTGTTTTCCTCTCACAGGTGCTGAGGTGGGGCTGGTACAGTGCAGCAGGGAACCTGCTGTCACTGACACAGATAGTGATAATGAGGATAGGTGTGTTGAGGCACAGGCAGGTTTGTCAGGGTCTGTTGTTGGGCCACCAATTGACAGTACACAAGTCTCCACCCCATCCATGCACACAGTCATACTGCCTGTACATCCATCATCACCAATGCCCTTAGCAGAGGGACAATGTGCAGTCGGCACTGGCTAGGACAGTGTGGTATCTATGGCACATGCATCAGGACACAGTAGCCATAGCCAGATGTCTGGAACGGTACCACATAGGCAGATGCCCAGGGGTTCTCAGAGCACTGCTGGTCATCATGCCCCTGACAGACGTGCCACAACTCTTACAACCACAAGCATGTTTCAGGCTGTCATGGTGGCACAGGCACGTATGGAGCAGTACAACAGACAGGGACTAAGGGCACAGAGGTCTCATAACACCTCTGTAAATGACAGTATCCGTGACCTAGCAGGTGCCATACATAATTACACTGAGGTCATTGATAAATGTTGGGGTGAGACATTAGATGTCCTCCACAATGTCATGTCCATGTGTCAGGACAGTGCGGGACGGTTGAGACGACGTGGACGTATGCCAGCAACATCATCAGCTGGCAGTCGCCGTGGATGTCCATCAAGTCATAGCTGTTCCCATAGTGCCAGTATCAGCCCCAGCAATGTTGGGGGGGCTGTCCATAGACCGTCCTAGAAGACCACGTGCACGTGGCTCTGGCCAGTCCCAGCAGGGACCTGGATCCAGTGGACATATGTCAACCTCTGAGGATAGTACCCAGTCTGGATTAGTACCTGATACTGTCTGTAGCACCCCTGCCAGGCACAGGTCCCGTATCTGTGGCCAGAGATGGTGATCTGTAAAGCCTGCCAGGTACAGTCTGTAGCTGTCACACAAATCCCCATATATGGCAGCCACATGGTGGAACTGTGTGCATGCAGACACACCCACATAAACCAGACACCTAGGGCAAACACATACCCGCACACATTACATCCACATTGGCCCATAACAGTACTCTTGGCCCTCGCACACACACTCACACACACACATGTCGATTGTATGGCTCAGTGTAGGCCTCTGGCAAACCAACACCACACCCTGTGCATATGATGAAACCTGTGCCACCTCCTGTCATCTGTAACATTGATGCAGGAACAGGCTAACATGGTGATGATGCACAGGGTGACTTTATTACAGTATAGCAATGTTTTAATGTGTAGCATGTTGTCAGCAGTAAAGTGTAATGATCTTGAAGGTGTAGCTGAGCAGGCATGATGCATTAAAGCTATAATTATCAGTGTAGTATTGTTTACACCAGTGTTTATTCCAATTGTGTATTGTCTGCCCATCTGCCACTTGGCTGATGTGTGTAGTTTTGTCAGCATGTGTTATAGAGTGGACAGTAAGTGTGGGATGTGTGCAGCACAGATTTGCAGGTGTACATTTGTGAACATGGTTGAGGTGCACTGTCTGCATGTACGTGCATATTGGACACATGGGCAGGGTGAAATGCCCTGTATTAGACAGTGTTAACACTCCATAGTTTCTATTGGTGGCCAGTATGCATTGTACTACACACATTTTGGAACTTGAGTATACGTGTGTGTATGACACGGTTTGACACTGTGCTGTGGGTGATACTGTTGTTACTATCTGGCATTGGTTTGCATTCTGGTAGCATACATAACCTCAACAGCCTGCCTATAAACAATTGTTAGATGATGGCTTGACAACTGACACACAGATGTAGGACACACAGTAACATTTGCAGCCTTCAAGTACTATTTTATGCCAGTAACAAGTGGTATTCACCTGCACTCAGTCCTGGGACCACTCCTTTTTGGCATATAGCTTTCTTAGGTACAAGCAAACACAGTAGGGATATGTCTGGCCACGTTTGGCAGTGCATACTGTGGGCTATAATGCATTCTCCAGATGAGACACACATCCAACAAAAGGGTATCATGCAGACAGATACCTGGTGTCAAACCCATGCTGTAAAGCTATAAGCCAAATAAAGCATAGTCATCCACTTTTACAAAACATAGTATCCCCAGAGTACCACATAGGTAGTAGCCCCCAAAATGTGGAACATGTATACACAGAGCCATGTGTTAAGTCATCTCTCCTTTGATAATCACATTTCCAAAGGGTTTTGGAAATCCCTCTGTGGATCACATAAGCAATAAGGGGTCTGCATGCATATCCACAAAGGTTGTTGCACACCTATAATAAATAGCCATCTTTGACAGACTTTGCTGCTTTTGAACAGGTTTCAAATATACCTCAGGCATAAACCCTTACTCACACTATTCAATAGAAACCGTAATGAGTGTATGTGAAACGGATGACGTAGGCCAGGGATCACTGCAGTGGCTAGGCTTGTCACAAGCATACAGATGTGATCTAAGGTCTGGAAAGCGGCAGCACACTCTGGCAAAGATAACAGATGTGTTCATGGAGAAAGCAGGGATGTAATGGGATCCTATCTCGCCTACATTCATAACTGATGGGTTCGGGGCTGATCCATCGGCTCCGACTCGGCCACTATATAGTAGAACGAAGTCTCTAATTGGCTGGGCTACCCCTTATCCCAGAATGCACCACGCCTGCTTCCCCAGATCTTGTTTGCCGCTTTTCAAGCTAGACGTGGTCTCGACTTGGCTGGAGCTAAGTGGTTTTTTGTTACTTTTTGGTCTTTTGACCTAGGGTTTTCTTCACTAATTTAACAAACAGCTGTTTTAACAGCTTTACGTGTGTGTGTGAACCTTTTTCAGTGTGATTGGTATTTTCTCTACTTACCGGGCAAGGCCCGTTTAAGTTAGAGGGCCCTTGCCCTTATTTGTGAATTAATGTGTTGATTTTGTCTACTTTTAGGTTTGTTTTTCGCCCTACTGTATGTCCTGCTTTATCGGGCTAAGCCCGTTTTAGTTAGAGGGCTTCTGCCCGTTTTTGTGTTCTGTATCTCGGGCCAGTCCCGTTTTTGAGTCAAGGGCTCGTGCCCTACTTTAAGGTTACTTTTCATGGTAAAAAATAGTTGTGTGATAGGATGTCAAAAGAGCAAAAGTCTGGTTTTAAAAAGTGCACCAAGTGCAACTACAAAATGTCTATTACTGATAGCCATGCTGTTTGCGTATATTGTTTAGGACCGAAACATTTGCAGGAAACATGTAGTGTTTGTCATGCTTTTTCCTCTAGGGTCCTTCAAGAACATAAAAATAAATTGATCCTTAAGGGCCTTATTAAGCCCTCCTTTGAGGAAGCTTTGGCTTCTCCTTCCTCTCCAGCTTCTAAAAAGAAAAGGACGTCGGCTCCGACCAGTCCGTCGGAACCGACTTCCAAGAAGCATAGGTCGTCCTCTTCTTCCTCGGCTCCAATGGCTTCGGAGCCTCGGGTGGAAGGGTCTGCCTCGATACCTCTTTCCTCTGCTCCATTGGTGTTGGAAGCCGCAGGTTGGGGGATCGAGAGGTGAATCACCTGCTTCGGCTCCTTTGGTCTCGGAGCCGTTGGAGGTGTGCAGCTCAGACCCCCCCCCAGCCCCGAAGTCCCCTTCAGCGCCGATGCTTATTCATACGGTTCCAGATCCAGTGCCGATGGTGTTGGAGCCATTTCAGAGCCGGTCCCCTGGTCTATCGGAGCCGAGAGAGAAGTCATCTCGGCCCCCATCTATTTCCTCTAAATCCTCCAGGTTGTCAGACTCAGATTTGGACAGAGTTATCCAGAGGCTTTTCCAGTCCCCGGTTTTTGCAAAAATGGTCTCGGCTCCAGCCCACTCGGCTCCGGAGCCGGTCCCCACTTCGACACATCTGATTCCTCCTCCAACCTCCTCGGAGCCATTGGAGTCGGTGATGGTAGAGCGGAGCAGAGTTGTCCAGTCGGAACCGAGACTCCCTCGGAGCTTCTCTGTTCCGACCAGCATTCCTACCCTGTCCTCGGCGTCAGGGTTCGGTACCGAGACTTCCTCGGTCGGGGCCGAGGGGAACACTTTGGAACTAGTAGCTTTGGTGCCTAGTCTTCCCATCGGAGCGTCGGCCGCAGGGATTCCCGGTACCGTCGTGGTCTCTCAGCCGGTGTCCTCCGTAGAGTCTGGAGGTCCTGCTTTTGAGGCCATGAGGAGTGCGCTGGCCATGTCCATGCTGGCTCAGCAAGTCTCTACCTCACCGTCCCTAGACTTGGGAACTGGTGCTTCTGGTGTGCTTCATTCCCATGACAGTGGGGCCCCTGGGCCTGAGGATACACCCTTGGGGGGTTCCCTTCTCCCGGGAGGTCCTTCTGAATCCGCTTCAGATGAACCTCCAAGAAAAAAATTGTGCAAGAGGAAGCACATTGACTCCCAGGATGAGTCTATCACATCAGATACTGAACTCAATGATGCGGAGGGGTCCCCAAAATCATCCTCGGATGACGTCTCATTCTTACATATCCTCGAGATCCTGAGACAGAGAGGCGATTGGCAGTCCAAAACCCCTTCCGCGGAGGAGTCAGTCTTCCTCAAGGCTTTTGGGGCCCAGCCCTCCGCCTCCTGGGTGCCTCCACCCCTTGATGAATTACTAGATTTAGTTTCTCGAAGGGTGTGGGAACACCCTGACTGTGTGGAACCGGTGCCCACCAGGCCTAACAAGTTCCTCTCAGCCCCTCCTCAAAAGGAATTTTTGACTAAAGGAGTTGCAGTAGATGCGATGGTGGTGGCATCTGCCACTCAGCAAGACGTGGCAGAGGCTTCAACATCTATTCACCCTCGTGATAAGGATTCCAGGAGCATGGATAGGTACGGGAAGCGTACCCTTTCTTCAGCGGCCTTTACCCTGCGGCCGCTGAATTACCTTTGTCATTTTCCCAGACTCCAAAGGGACCTCCTCAAAGAGTTAGGTGAGTCTGTTACGGGTAATCTTCCTGAGGCGTTAGCCCAAACTGTTGGCGCCCAGATGACTACCCTATCTTCGATAGTCAACTCGTCCATGAGGCTCATCTCATATACGGCGGAAGGGGCGAGTAGAGCAGCGGGAACAGGCGTGGCTCTTAGAAGACACGCCTGGTTACGCTTGTGTCCCTTTGCGGAGGCTTTTAAGTCTTCCTTCACCGACGCCCCCTTTGATGGGTCCTCCCTGTTTGGACCCAAGGTGAAGGACACACTGACTCGGTGCAAGCAGGAGGGCAAGACCTTGACTGACGTGTGGGCCTGTTTTTCCGCTCCCTCTAGACCTTACCCCAAGGCCCAGAGAGGAGGGAAAATGTGGTTCAGGAAATCTCCAAGGTCTTTCCCTACTCCACCGAGTGATCCCCCCTCTAGAGGCAGGGGGGGGGGAATTCAGGAAGACGCCGCCCCAGAGGCAGCAGAGGCCCCCGTAACTCTGGAGACCGCGATTCCTTTTGTGGTCCATCCTACTCTCCCTGTCCCTGAGACGTGGCCCGACTGCGCATCTCCAGAGCCAGTCGGGGGTCGTTTTGCGGAACACCCACAGGCTTGGGAATCTATCACCAAGGATCAGTGGGTACTCCGAACCATAACCGGAGGCTATCTCATCCCTTTCATCAAGATCCCCCCTCTTCCTACCAGGAAAATCCCGGATGTGCCACCCATTCAGCAGGATCAAGCAGCGGTCGAGGTTTCAAAGCTGCTAAGAAAAGGAGTCATCCAGCCTGTCCCCGTCGACCAGATCGGATCAGGAACTTACTCAAGACTATTTTTGGTGCCAAAAAAGACAGGGGACTTAAGGCCCATTTTGGACCTCAGATCATTGAATCGCTTTGTAAAAAAATCCAAATTCCAAATTGTCACCCTTCAGTCCATTCTCCCGTTATTGGAGAAGGATGTCTGGATGTGCTCCATAGATCTCAAGGACGCTTACTATCACATTCTGATAAGTCAAGAGTCCAGGAGTCATTTATGCTTCCGCCTGGGAACCAGTCATTTCCATTTCCGAGCACTGCCCTTTGGTCTCACCAAAGCCCCCAGGGTGTCCACCAAGTGTCTGGCAGTAGTGACAGCTCACTTGAGAAGTCTAGGATTCCAAGTGTTTCCCTATCTAGACGACTGGCTTCTTACTGCCACCTCCAAGCATCTATTAGTTCGGGCGCTTATGACCACAGTCAGTTTGGGTCATTCACTAGGAATCACGTTCAATTGGGGAAAGTCTGTGCTGCAGCCGTCTCAGCATATTACCTTTATAGGCGCAGAGTTAGACACAAGAAGAATGCGGGCATTCTTGCCGGTAGACAGGATTCAGGTCCTGCAGTCTCAGGTTCAAACCTTGTTACCCAGATCACGAGTTCAGGCCAGACTGATTCTGCAGTTATTGGGCACGATGGCCTCGACTATTCTTCTAGTCCCCTTAGCCAGGCTGCACATGTGGGTGCTGCAATGGCTACTGTCAGTTCAATGGTCCTTTCAGGAACTTCCCTTGAACCATTTGGTCCAGATTACCGAAATTTGCCGTCGGGACCTACGTTGGTGGCTGCTTTGGTCCAACATGGACCAGGGGCGACCCTTTGCCCTTCAGCCTCCCGTCGCCACGGTGACCACGGACGCCTCCCAGATAGGGTGGGGGGGTCATTATCTGGACAGGTCTGTCCAAGGCACGTGGCAGGCTCACGAAACGCACTTACATATCAATATCCTGGAAATGAGAGCGGTGCTACTGGTGTTGCAAGCACTTCATCATGCTCTTCCCCAGGGTACTATTGCGATCCTATCCAACAACATGTTGGTAGTCTGGTACATAAACAAGCAAGGCAGAACCAGGTCCTACCCTCTTTGCCGAGAGGCCATGAGAGTGTGGCATTGGGCGATTTCTACCCAGCGTTTCCTAGTGGCAACGCACATTCCGGGGAAATCCAATGTGATTGCAGACAGGCTGAGCAGGACTCTCCTGTTACCCCTCGAGTGGTCCCTCAATGACAGGGTGGCTGCAAACATCTTCGCCAAGTGGGGCCTCCCTTGTTGCGACTTGTTCGCCAGCCCTTACAATGCGAAATGCAGGGAGTTCTTCACTCTGACTCCCTCTCAGGGGCAGATTCCCAGGGACGCTCTAGCTCACAGTTGGCCCCCCGGTCTACTTTACGCCTTCCCTCCAGTTCCCCTTCTCCCGAAGGTGACACAGAAGGCGATTTATCTAGGAAGCGACATGATTTTGATCGCTCCACACTGGCCTCGTCAGGTTTGGTTCCCCTTCCTTCTGAGGTATGCGGTGAAGGGCCCATGGTTTCTGGACCTGGTGCCCTACCTGTTGACTCATCAGTTGGGACAGTCTCACCCATCCCTCAGGTCCTTGAGGTTGGCCGCTTGGTTACTCCACTTCCAACCTTAGTCAGAGATAACTCTTTTTCTCCAGACATCATCCACATTTTGTCCTCTTCTCACAAACCTTCCACTATTAAACTGTATTCCAGCAAGTGGAAGAGGTTTGCTCTTTGGGCCCAACAACGAGGTATAGATCCCCTTACTGCCCCAGTACCTCAGGTTTTAGAATTCCTGGCTTCTTTGCTTTATTTGGGCTCTTCTGTTTCCACAATTAAAGTCCAACTGGCGGCTATCTCTAATTTTCATGTCTCCTTTGAGCCTTCCTTAATGACAAACAGGCTTTGCAAATCGTTCCTTAAAGGAGCGTGGCTCCTTCGGCCCCCAATAGCCCATCCTGTGCCCCCTTGGGACCTGAATATGGTTCTAGCTTCTTTAACTGCCTGCCCCTTTGAACCAGCAGCTACTTGTGATATAAAATTTCTATCTTGGAAAACCGCCTTTTTGGTGGCAATAACCTCTGCCAAGCGGGTCTCAGAGCTTCAGGCTCTCTGTTCTAATCCTCCTTATTTGACCTTTCACAAAGACAGAGTGTCCCTCAAGTTAAATCCCTCTTTCTTGCCCAAGGTAGCATTCCCCTTATGCATTCAACAATCCTTGGAGCTCCCTGTGTTTTTTCCCAAATTCTCCAATAGCGCAGAATATATTTTCCATCAGTTGGATGTTCACAGACAACTGCGTTTTTATTTAAGTAGGACCAATCAGACACGAAAGTCACATCAGCTGTTTGTGTCCTTTGCGGAAAATAGGTTGGGTCAACCGGTGGCTAAAACCACCATAGCCAAATGGATTAAAGATTGCATCTCCTTCATTTATTCACGGTCCGGCAATGAGCTTCCTTTCCCAGTCAGGGCTCATTCTACCAGGGCAATGGCTACTTCTGTAGCATTCCACTCCAAATTATCGATAGATGATATCTATGCGGCTGCTACCTGGACTTCTCCACACACCTTCATTTCTCATTACAAGATAGATGTGGCTTCTCGGGGTAGAGCTTCCTTTGGTTCCACAGTTCTCAGGAGTGTTTTCCAATGAGCCACCCGGGATTTAGGTGCTAGAGACGCTGTCCCATCAGTTATGAATGTAGGCGACATAGGATCCCATTACATCTTTTAGTTATGTACTTACCATAACTTCGGCTGTATGGGATCCATCTTGCCTACATTCATACGTACCCGCCCTCCTTCCCCCTTCCCATTGGATTTAGAGAGAATGTTGCTACCTACTGAGTTTTTCTCTTGAAGGACTTTAGTTTGTTACAGTTGCTGGTATGTCTCTGTGTCTGGATGTAGGTATGAAAGCGAACAAACAAGATCTGGGGAAACAGGTGTGGTGCATTCTGGGATAAGGGGTAGCCCAGCCAGTTAGAGACTTTGTTCTACTATATAGTGGCCGAGTCGGAGCCGATGGATCGGCTCCGAACCCATCAGTTATGAATGTAGGCGAGATGGATCCCATACATCCGAAGTTATGGTAAGTACATAACTAAAAGTTCCCACCTATGAAATAATTGAGGTCATATGTATGTATATGTATTTGCCACACAGCTACCTGACGTGTAATGTGCATACTGTTGTCATTGTGATATGTCATACAGTAGTAAAAGCAAAACCAACGACATATTGACCAACAGTGTCACACACGTAGAGCACACTCACCATGTGCGGGATTCAAGCCCCTACCTAACCACTTTATGATATTACAGCATTACACATTTACATGACGTGCTATACACATTACTGGGAGTTCTCCTTTCCACAGGTATATTTGTAGGATGGTGACATTTTCAGACTTGACAAAAATGAGTATACTACTTTTAAGGTGTTTCAGCAGTCTTCAAAAAGGTTGCTCCTCTCCAAGGACACACACACACACACACACACACACACACACTCATACAGTTGGCAAGTGCAGGATTCAAACCCCCACCTAACTACTTTATGATACTACAGCAGTATGCATTTACACGATGCACTATACACATTGCTGGGAGTTCTCCTTTCCACAGGTATATTTGTAGGATGGTGACATCATCAGACTTGACAAAGATGAGCATACCACTTTTAAGGTGTTTTAGTATTCTCCAAAAAGATTGTTCCTCTCCAAGGAGACACACACACACAGTTGGCAAGTGCAGGATGCAAACCCTGATCTAACTACTTTATGATACTACAGCAGTATGCATTTACACAACGTGCTATACACATTATTGGGAGTTCTACTTTCCACAGGTATATTTGTAGGATGGTGACATCATCAGACTTGACAAAGATGAGTATACCACTTTTAAGGTGTTTCAGTAGTCTTCAAAAAGGTTGCTCCTCTCCAAGGAGACACACACACACACACTCTCATACAGTTGGCAAGTGCAGGCTTCAAACCCCTACCTAACTACTTTATGATACTAGAGCAGTACGCATTTACACGCCGCACTATACACATTATGGGAGTTCTCCTTTCCACAGGTATATTTGTAGGATGGTGACATCATCAGACTTGACAAAGTGGGTTACATTAGGTGACATTAGGTGGGCTACATAGAAGGAATTTCTAAACACTTTGGCAATGTGATCATTAAAGGAGAGTTTAATATCTACCTGGGTCCCCAGGTCTGTAATTAGATTCTCCGTACATACTGGATTACCACCTATGTGGTAATTTGTGGGCACTTTGTTTTATCCAAAGGGGATGACTATGCATTGTTTGGCATTCTGCTTGAGGGCATTGTTTTGACACCAGGTATCTGTCTCTGTAAGACCCTTCTGGAGGATGTCTGTGTCAGCCATAGAGTTGATTATGGACCACAGTTAGCAGTCATCTGCAAACTTGGTCAGCTATACTCCTCCCGTGCTTGCCTGTACCTCTGAGCAGTATCCACTGAACAGGTGGGGTCCCAGGACCAAGACCTGTGGGATGCCACTTGTGACTGGTTTAGAGTCGGACATGGCACCCGCAACTCTGACCATGTGTGTTTGATCTTTGAGCCAGTTGGCCACCCATCCTGTGACATAGGGGTTAATGTTCAAGCTGGTAAGCTTGTTCATGATGCCAGAGTGGGGAATGGTGTCAAAGGCCTTCATGAGGTCCAGGTGGGCTGTGTGGACTACTTTCACCTCCATCTTTGTCCTTGGTAACTGTTTCAAAGAAGTCAACTAGGTTTAGGAGGCAGGATCTGCCTTTAACAAAGCCAAATTGGGTAGAGTCCAGTGTCTGGAGGTTCCCAATGTCTCTGTTTATGGGTTCCATGATAATTTGCTCCATAGCTTTGCAGACCAGGCTGAGTAGGCCTGTAGGGCAATAGTTTCCAGGTTCTGTTGTGGCACCACCTTTGTGGAGCTGGATGACTGCTGCTGTATGTCACTCTTTGGGTACATAGCCTGTGGTAAGGTTGAGTCTGGACAGTGAATGAAGGTGAGGGTGTAGTTCCTTTTGGGGCTGGTGTAAGACGCAGCCTGCGACACCATCCAGTCCCATTGATGCTGTGTTCTTAGCTTTGCAGAGGGCTGTTTTTACCTGCATGTCCATGAAGTCTGGGGCTCTGCATTCTTCTGGGATGGACACAGGCCCTTTTGGGGGTGGGGGGGGTGAAGTTTGCACTGAACTTGTCTGCCAGGTTGTGGACAATGTCAGTTGGTTCAGTGTATTTTTTGCCATTTTGCAGTAGCTGACAGCATATTTGAGAGTTGACATCTAAATGTTTGGTATAGCTAACAAAGGCTTTGTGGTTGTTATTCTTAGATTCCTTGGCAATTTGTCTTTAGAAACTGACCTTGGATTATTTTATGAGCGATCATAGTTTCTTCCTAATAATGATCAGTGATGCCTTTCCTTTTGTGAAGTTTGCTCTATCATGTGTTAGTTTCCTCCTTCTGTTGTATAGCTTATTTATGGGCAATGACCACCAGATTGGTTTCTTCTTTTTGGAGGAGTACGTCTTGGTTTTATTTGGGATGTCTCGATCCATGCATCCCTGTAGATGCTCATAGAATGCACTTGTAAATGATTCTGCAAATTGTATAGCATTATCCTATAGCAAGGGGGCTTTGGAACTTCCCACTTTGGTCTTGAGAAGTGTGCAGTTTGATTTTGAAAATTTCTTCACAGTGGTTTCCTTGACTGGGGGGAGGGCGGGATGTGGATGTCCAGTGTGATTACTTTATGGTCTGATATTACCAGCGAGGGGTTTATCTCTGGTGTGGAACACTGGTACCCCATGTTGGTGATGATCAGGTCCAGTATGTTGTCACCTCTAGTGGACGTGGTGACCAGCTGTTCCAGGGCGTTTGAGTTTTTAAACTCTAGGAAGCATTGGGCAAAGGACGTTGTACACGAGTAATTCTCCCAGTCAATGTTTGGGTAGTTGTAATCTCCTCATATAATGGTGTTTGGTAGGACCTTTATATTTTCCAGTGTTCTCAGGAATACTGAATGAGGTTCCTGAGACAAGGTAGGTGATCTGTAGCAGGCTACAATCTGATAAGCAGCTTTGCCCAATGTTAGTTGCACTTGCATGGTCTCCAAGGCCTCATGCTATGCCACTAACCTGAAGGTGTGGGTATCCATAAGGTAAATGGATACACCCCTTTCTTTTGTATTTCACTCATGGTTTTAGGGCCGAACATCAGAGGGATTGTGAGTGTTTTATGTGGAGCATGTCCAACAGCTTTGTGTTTGACATAGCTTTGTATGTTAGGCAGAGATCACCTCTGAGTAGGCGATATGCGAGAGAGCACAGCTGGAGCATTTTGAGACAGTCTGTGTATGGCATGTATTTCAGGCTGCTAATCCTCTTTGTGAGGTATTTCTGCAGGCTTTCCAGTTGTTGTAGATGTCTTGTGAGGTACATAGCAAAAGGGGCATTGTACTCTTTTATGGATCTAGTGAGTGATGAGTAGAGGGGAACAATGTCCTCTTCTATTCTGCATGAGAAACCTTTTGTGATGAGGTGTGCCACATAGAAGGATTTCCTGACTACTGTGGGGATGTGATTATCACAGGTGTGTCCACTGTCCACCTGTGACCCAAGGTCTCTTATCACACTTTCAGTGTTAAGTATACTACCACCTATGTTGTAGTTCATGGCTACAGAGTTTTTACCAAAGGGGATGACAATGCACTTTTTGGCATTGAGCTTGAGGCCATGGCTTTGACACCAGGCATCTGTCTCAATGAGGCCCTTTTGTAGGATGTCCACATCTTTAGTAGTTTCAGTTATGGCTCCTAGTTTGCAGTCATCTGGAAATTTCATTAGCCAGAGACCTTCCATATTAACGTTTACTTCAGGGAAGTAGATACCAAACAGGACAGGACCCAGGACTGAACCCTGTGGTACTGCACTCGCCACTGGTCCAAAGTCGTACTTGGAGTCTGCTACTTTCACAGTGTGTGTTCTGTCAGTGAGCCAGTTGGCAACCCATCTTGTGACATAGCAATTTATACCTAGTTTAGTGGGTTTATCTATAATTCCAGTGTGGGGGATGGTGTTGAAACCCGTGGCAAGATCTACATAGGCTGTGTGAACCACCTTACCCTTGTCTGTGGTTCTTTTGACTGCTTCAATGACGTCTATCAGGTTTAGGAGACATGATCTGCCTTTTACAAACCCAACATGGTTGTGGTCCAGAGTTTGGAGATTACCAATGTCTTTTTTTTATAAGTTATATGATGATACATTCCATGGCCTTGCAGAGCAGGCTCATCAGGCTAATGGGGCGATAGTTCCTGGGGTCCATGGTGGCTCCCCCTTGTGTAGTGGGATAACCGTCACTGTGCGCCATTCAGCAGGCACAAAGCCTGAGGTGAGGCTATGACTGAACATGGTACGTAGGTGTGGTGCCTGTTCGTTCTGTAGTTTGTGTAGAACACAGCCTGGGATGTTATCTGGTCCCATGGATGCTGTGTTCCTGGCTTTGGAGAGTGTTTTTTTACCTGTGCAGCATGATGACAGCAACTTTGCAGTCTTCCATTATAGAGATGTACTCTTTCATGGGTGAGAGGGGTGTAAAATTAGCACTGATCCTATCTGCCAGGATGTTGGCAATATCAGTTGGGTCTGTATATTTTGTGCCATTGTGCATTGTGCTGTAACTCAGAACAGATCTAAGTGTTGCCATTAAGATTCTTGACATAGCTATAGAATGCTTTGTGGTTGTCTTTAGAATCAGTGTCGATTTTGTTTTCATAACTAGCTTTGGAGGATTTTATCAGGGATCACAGCTTCTTACTGATGTTGACCATGGAGCTCCTCCACTCATGGGATTTTACCCTCTTTTGCAACAGTTTCTTCCTTCTGTTGTGCAGTTTGTTTATGGCAGGGGAACACCAGATTGGCTTCTTTTTCTTGGAGGATAGCGTCTTGGTTCTGTTTGGGATAGCATGATGCATGCAGTCATGTAAGTGCTTATAAAGTGCAATTATGAAGGATTCAGTAGTCGTAACTGTATTGTCAATCTGCATGGGTGTCCTGCAGTTCAGCACTTCTGTCTTAAGCATGAAGTTGGCTTTGGAGACATTTTTTAACATGGTTTCCTTAATGGGGGTGTGTGTCCAGAATGTGGATATGTAGGGTAATTAGCTTATGGTCAGATGGGACCAATGAGGCGCTGACTTCAGGTGAGGAACACCGGTTACGCAGGACAAACCAAACCCCGTAACCAACACAAATAACCACAAAGTGAGCTAAATGCTACTCATCGCCAGAAGTCTCAGCCTCCAGATGCACACACTCAAGGCACTTCTCATTATGGTGAATATTGATATCTGTGTAGTAACAGAAACCTAGTTCAAGGCTCCAGACAGCACACCAGCACTACCAGGATACTACTCATTCCATACCTTCCAGTATCAGAACCTGAATCATAGCACATAGGGTGAGGATGTATCCATATTCATCGAGGATACCTACACCTCTCTCTACATGCTCTCTACAGGATATGTACCCATAGAATGTTGCACAGCAATGTTCTTCACACTCCACAGGGGTGGGGCCACAAAAACCCCTTGGCATTCATGCTCTGTGAGCCTGATGAGTGTGTTCTGCAAGGCAATGGAGCCAATCATAATAGAAGTCAACAATACAGAGATTGGGAACCTTCACACAGCTGAGCACACCCAGTTTGGCTTTGTCAAATGCAAACCATGCCTCCTGAATTGGGAGGATTTCCTTGACAGTTACCCAGGCTACAGATGATTGAAATGAGCTCAACACAGCCTACCTATACCTCACTAAGGCCTTTGACACCATTTCCCAGTCAGGTATCCTAGATGAACTCACCAACCTGGCCATGAATCCATACATCACAAGATGGATTGTAAACTGGCTCACAGAGAGATCCCACACATTAAGAGTTGCTGGCTACATGTCAGATTCTACACTGGTAACAACTGGTGTCCCCCAGGGTTCAGCCCTGGGGTCCCTCCTGTTTGGTATAGACTTCTCAAATGTACATGCCAACACAGGAGGGTTGTGGTTGACCAAGTTTGCTGGGAACTGTAAAGTGTTTGCCATAATAGATTCCCCGGAAGACATACATATTCTCCAGAAGGGACTCTATGAGACAGATGTGTGGTGTCAGAATCATGGCCTCAAGCTCACTGTGGAGGAATGCATAGTGATCCTCTTTGTTGAAAACAAAATACCCACAAACTACCACATAGGTGTTACCCCCTTAAAAATGACAAGGTGATAAGGGATCTGGGGACACAATAGATAGTCATCTTTCCTTTGACAACCAGGTTGCCAAAATGATTGGGAGATCCTATGTGGCCCACCTAATCAACAAAGGGTTTGCATCAGGATCCAAAGAGGTAGTGTTTTTCCTCTACTCTTACATCATCAGACCCATCATTGAGTGCAGTGCACCATTTTGGATGTACTCGACTTAGCATATCCAGCAGCTGTAGAGACCACATAGGCACCTCACCAAGTGGATTACTGGCCTCAAACAGTTGTGTTATGCAACACAACTGGTAAAACTAAATCTGTTCTTCGTTGCATACTGCCTACTCAGAGGCACACTCTGCCTAACATACAGAGCCATGTCCAACACATAACAGTTGAACATGCTCCATCTACAGATAACAACATTGAGTCGTGGTACACATTCCAGGGATATGAATCTCGTCACAATGATGAATGCAACATGCTGGTGGGATAGAGTACCATCCCAGACACTTGCTTTACTGTGGAACAGAGTCCCAATGTACATCAGACAGAACCCCTCGCTGACACTCTTCAATTAGAAACTTGATGAGTGGATGTGGAAACAGACAATTCATGCCAAGCATCATATCAGCAGCCCCACTAGAAAGGGGTTTAGGGTACTATTAGAACTAGGCCTTGGGAGACTACCCAATGGTGTGGTGAAAGCTGCACAACTTGCGTAGGCTGATATATGCCTTCGTGGAGATAGTCTACACATACCTATGGACCTATGTGACAGGTACATTTCTACAGATAGTAGATGTTTACTTCATTGTACAGTCATGTTATACACCAGGCACATGGACCACATACACTGTAATGCTTACAGATACTGGTGGCTGTTATGTACAGTGGGAGAGATGTGCACCTCATGTCTTTCGTGCCATTGGGATGTGTGCTGGGTGGGATAGTCCTGGATGGCTCCCTGTCATGGTCACCCTCTTACACACATCTCTGCCCATCAATAGGCTATCTGCCTGAAGGCATATATTAGTATGGCCAGAGTGTGCAGCTATCACCACCCATGGAGTTAGTTCCCTAGGCCTCTGTGTAGTAGAGCTGATGAAGTGATCCATGGTGTGACAGTTCAGTTTCACATACACTCATCAAGGCTCCTCTGGAAGAGTGTCAGTGAGGGACTCAGTTTAATGTCGGGTGGGAGCCTGTTCCAAAGCAAGGGAAGTCTGTGAGTTAGTAATGTATCCCTCCAACATGTTCTATTTAATGTTGTGATGATGATATCCCTAGAGCATGTGGTACAGTGAGCTTGGGTTTACTTCAGATAGTGCATGTACATCAGTTCTGCATTGGACATGGACCTGTCTGTTGGGCAGAGATCTCCTGAGTAGACAGTATGCAACAGAGTACAGATTGAGTTCAATTTAGTCTTGTTGCATGGGGCAACTGTTTGAGGCCAGTAATCCTCTTGTTGAGGTACTTCAGTGGTCTTTTCAGCTGCTGAAGGTGCCTAATCAGATTCATTGCAAGTGTGTTGTGGTACTCTCTGATGGGTCTGATGACTGATGAGTAGAGGGAACCTCCTTTGACCTACATGCAAAGACCTTGGCAGTTTGTGGGAACACATAGCATGATTTTCTAACCACTTTGTGAATGTGTTTCTGGAAGTAGAGATGACTATCCACATATGTCCATAGATCCCTTATTATCACCTCCATATTTAGGGTGTTGGCACCTATGTGGTATTTGTATGACTGTAGCTCGAGGCCATAATTTTGACACCATATCTGTCTCACTGATACCCTTTTTAAGGATGTCTCTGTTGTCCCAAACATCGATTTTGACAACTTTTTTGCAGTCATCCACAAACGTTGCTAAACATAGCCCTCATGTGTTTGACTGTATTTCTGAAAAGTATACACCAGACAGGAGGGGTCCCAGGACTGAGCCATGAGGGACAGCAGTTGTTACCAGCTTGAACAGGAGACCACAATTCTTACCTTGTGGGATCTATCTGTGCCCCAGTTGGCAATCCATCAGATGATGTACATATTTATGCACAGGTTGTTGGTTTTGTGGATATGACGTGTCTGGGATGTTGGAAAAGGGCCATTGAAGGTCTATGTGGGACGTGTGTAGTTCATTTCATTGATGTACGTCCTGGGTGACTGCCTTGAAAACAGTCTAGCAGGTTTGGGAACCATGATCTGCCCCTGACCAAACCAAAATGGGTAGGGTTGGGTGTTTGTAGGCTCCCAATAGCACTGTTTATGAATTCCATCATGATGGACTCCATGGCCTTTCAGATCAGGCTTAATAGGTTTGTAAGACAATAGTTCCCATGGTCTGTTGTGCACCAACACTCGGGGAGTGTGACAAACATTGCTGTAACCCATTCAACAGTTTCATATCCTGTACAGAGGGTGAGTCTCAACAGACTGTTCAGGTGCAGGGTCTGTTTGTTTTGGAGTTCACATATGACACAGCTAGGGAAACCATATCATCCCATAGACGCCGTGTTTTTAGGTTTTAAAAGAGCTGTTTAACCATTGTATATGTGATTTCTGGGTTTTCACAATCTCCAGATATGATAATGGGTCCTTTTGTCAGTGAGAGGGGGCTAAATATGTATGAACCTGTCTGACAAGATGTTGGCAATGTCAGTCATATATATGTATTCATTTACAGTTTGCACTGACTCAGAACATATATGAGTTTACATTTATATTTATTACATAGTGAAAGAAAGCTTCATGGTTCTCTATGGACTGTTTGACAGTATTTTTCCCAGAACATGGATTGGATAATGTTAGGAGTGCTCATTGTTTATTGATGATACTGATCGGAGATTTATTGATCTTCTTTGAATTTTCACTTTCTTTGAACAACTTACGTACTTGTAGTACATAGTTTGATTATGACAGGAGTCCAGTATATTATATGGGTCTGTTTTCATATAACTGTGTGCGCAAGGCAGGATTGGTGAATAGTGACAAGTTTCTGGGGTAAGAACTGCAACTGCCAGATATGTGTGGCCCACTGCTGTACTCAGACATGGCCTAAGTGTGTGAGCATGCCCAGTATGACCTTTCAGTATGTTGCTGACTGAAATGTGCTAAATTTGTTGGTGTGTGAGCACACCCAGTATGACCTTTCTGTATGTTGCTGACCGAAATTTGCTAAATTTGTTTAAATATGTGAGCATGCCCAGTATGGACATATATACTATATGTGTGTGAAAAATCAAGTTGTTTTTTACTTCAGGGCTCACCTTTGTGTTGTACATTGGCAGGAAGCACGCTGTGCCTGCAGGGCTTCCATGAGTCACTTTAGACTTATCAACATTTCTACATATAGGGGGGACAGCTATTATTTGTATATTTCTACCCGGGGGCACACCTGATTGTTACTGTGGGTGTACATAGGATGAGGGTTTCACCTGACACTTATACACATTTGCTAGGCCTGCACTGCTATGTCAGGTACTCCATTTCAGTCTGTACTGTTGCCTATCGTACTGGCTTGAGGCATACTACTGTACTACAGATCTTAGCTTCCAATTTCACGTACATTAGTTTGTGACTTCATAGCCTACCCAACCCACATCACACTGCCTGACCTGCTGTTATCTGTCTGCATAGGCCTGGGGGGAAGTTACTCATATGCCTCTTCAGAGGGCATGATACAGCATTTGTTTGTGTTTGCGTTAGTCTACAATTGTTCTGCTGTGTCTGTGCCAGTGAAATGCTGTCATGGCTTAGTGGTTCAGTACTGTGACTATAGTGCACAATATCCTGAGTTTGAGCCCTGTCACTGCTTTTTATTTTCCTGCTGGGTAGACCAGACTGCTTAAGGTACAGTAAAGCAGGTGTGAGCGTGTTTACCTGACTTTGCGCAACTTTGCCCGACGTTGCGCTAGTTAGCGTGGTGCACAGCTCCGTGCAGTTGTGTTTAAATATGCTAAATAGTGGTAAAATGTGCTTAGCACTCCTTTATATTGCTTAAAATAGGGCAATCATGCCTCAGGCGGTGCTGCAGGGCTGCCTATGTTGGATGCACATAGTACACTCCCTATACATGTTTGAAAACAGGTAGTGTCAAGTTAGGCATCCCTTTTATTGTATGTGCGAGTCAGAGAGAGGTGTCATTTCCAGGGTTCCTACTGAGTCAGTATATGTGATATGCGTTGCCTCTTTGCCAAGGCATACTGGGCATGCCTCCTTCTGCCTACTGGGGCAGGCTCAGGTTGTTCCTCCTTCGAGTCACGCTTGCCTGTGCAGGCCTTGGCAATGGTGGGGGGCTGTTTGGCCCTGCCCCATGCTGTTCCTGCTGCAGCTGTTTTTGCAGGATCATATTGTGTAGCATGGCACATACCATGACAATTTGGGTACCTGTAGTTGGTGAGTACTGCAAGGCTCCACCAGATGTGTCCAGGCACCGGATCCGTGACTTGAGCATCCCAAACACACGCTCAATAATGTTTCTTGTTTGTGCGTGTGCCTCATTATGGAGTTCTTGTTCGGGTGTGTGTGCATTTCTGATGGGTGTCATCAGCCATGGCTCCAGTGCGTATCCAGCATCCCCCACTAGGTGACCGTCATGGATATCCCCATTGGCATATCTCTGGTACAGCTGCGTCAGATGCCAGATGTGAGAATCGTGATAGCTTCCAGGGCAGCCAGCACACACATTCATTATTATGCCCTGGGCATCGCACACGACCTGGCAGTTGATGGAGGGGAAGCCCTTACGGTTGATGTAGACCCTACTCCACTCACCGGATGGTGCTTTGATGTGTATGTGCGTGCAGTCTTTTGCACCCACTACCTCAGGGTACTCTGCTATTTGGTGGAAAAGACGCATATTGCTGGCCAGTGCCTCACGGGAATTGGGGAAGTATACGTGGTCACCGACATGTGCTGACATGGCATCCAGGAACTAGTGCAGTACCCTGGATGCTGATGCCTGTGAAACCCCCATCATATTACCAGTTGGTCTCTGGAAGGTACCTGTAGCTAGTATTCGTAGGCCAACACATACCTTGCTATCCACTGGGATGGGTTCCCCTCTGTCGGTTCTGTGTGTGAGGCGTGGCCGGCACAGCTCAACAATTTGCTGCAGGAGGTCTCTGTCCACTCTATAGCGCTCCACTATTTCCAGCTCATGTAGCCCCTGGTAGGTTACCCTGGGTCTGTACACTCTTCTCTGTCTCCTCGCTGTGGGTTGCTCAGCAGCATTCACAACATCACCACCCTCAGCATCTTGCACATGTTGGTTTATGATAGCAATAGCAGCCCCTAACATTTTGTCTGACTTAAGCTTTTTAAGTTTTCACTCTTTGTATACTGCAGTGTTGCAGAGTTCTTAGGAAAAAACAGGGTAGACTGCTGTTTGCAGAGTTTAAAGTGCTGGGCTGGGCTATTCTACTGCCTGTGTAATTGGCTAATTCTGATATATTTCACCTGGCAGCTCTGCTAGTTCTCCTTGGTTAACTTCCTACTACTTCTTTTCCTTCCTTTTCCCTTTCTGTTTCCACAAGGGGCAGCGCCACACAAACAAGCGCACATGGTGTAAGCATGTTTGCAAGAAATTTCAGATATATCCATGGCGTACACCTTTGGTTTCTGGTTTTCAACTAGGACGACTGTAGACACACCTCTTGCAATCCTGAGGAACTCAGGGCAAACACAAGCCACTGTGCTCCAATAACCTTACAGTCTTTCAGACATACTCCCTCATGATGTCACCTATCTTCTACTCTACTACTCCCTCCCACACTCCTACACTTACACTCTAGGGACATGGCTCACATGCCGGGGAAAATTGGGATTCACTATCCTTATCCTCATTTGCATAGGATTGCCTACTAATGCTTGGTTACATCTCTCACACTGAGCTCCCCCCCCCTTAGCAACCACTACTCAGTGGCCATGTTGTTTTCAGCCTGCCATTACCTGCATGGCAGAACAAGCTTTTAGTGAAAATGCCCATTTTTGGCTATTTTTCAATTTTTTTTTCATTTTATTTAAAGCGCCGCACATTTGCACTGAGCTACGCTTAAACATGGGATATTGGGGGGAAAAATGGATTTTAAGGATTTACATTTGCAAATGCCAATGGCCTTATATTTGGCCATTGGCATGCTTCCTCAACTAGATGCATCCTTTATTTGGAGCTGTCATAGCTCCGTTTAGCTATTTGCAGAACAGTACTCCGTTACCAACGGAGTACATTTCTGCAAATAACACTACTCTTGCACAGACAGGTTAGTGTTTCCTGGATCGCAAATTTACCTCATTTGCATAGCCTTCAGCAGGAAATGAGGTAATTTGCATACCATAACACTGTCCGTGCAAGAGTAGCTTTAGAAGCTCTCATGCATGCCCCTGCCGGCTGTTGCTGGATCGCTCAGCAGACATATTAGCTGTCTGCCATTTTACACTAATCTTAGACTCCGTGCAAGCCTTCGTAAATCTGGCCCAGTATCTTGCCAAAAAACATGCAGTCGCCTTGGTTTAGTTATGCTTTATGTGCCCCTTTTGCCCTTTATTATAGTCATTTTGCTTATTTAATGTTTTTTCATGCCCATTATACTTTTCTTGCGCTTGTTTTACTCTAAACATGCTTGTTTTATTTTAAACATGCTCATTTTGCAATTTCGAGGTAATTCCAAACCCCTTATATGCTTTTCTGATAATCGTTTTATTAAATATCTTAATTTCAAACATTTCATTTAATTAATAAACTTTTTGTTCCTCTTGCTTGCTTAATAATGCATTATGTGCCCTTGTAATGCTCCGTTTCATCTTTTTTAATAAATAAATAATTTATGCAAGTTTTCATTACCTTTAGTTTGTTTCTAGCCCCTTTTTTGTACTCAGTTCACTAAGTTTACCTGCACTGTTAACTCTACACTTCGTAGCTCAGAAAAGTAGTCTCTGGCATCCCCGACGTTCTTCGCGTTTCACTGTTGCAGTCATCACATTTGGGTTATCCCTACCATGGTAGCCCTCGGACAGCCCAAATACCAGAGGCTTAGTATTTCTGCATCAGTCGCTGTCGCTACAGGACTGACGTCAGGTCATCAGTAGTATAAAGTAAGGCAGCCGATGCCATTACATCAGACTTTCTTGCTGAGGAGCCCGAAGCAGAAGCAGTTCACACGAGTGCTGGTCGGACTCTACCTGAGTTTCATCTCCCGAATTGAAGCTGACGTCTTCTAAAAGCTAAGTACCCCATTGAGGATCCTTTTTTCTTGCTTTAACCGAGTTAACAATTGTCTCGCCTGTGGAAAGCAAGTACCACACAGAGACTTTCATTCTTACTGCGTCACTTGCTTAGGCCCAGACCACAATGTCCCCCGCTCTCACTTTTGTGCTTTGTTTAATGCTGGAACTATACATCATCAGACCCTTATTGTAGCTAGATATTTTTGCTTTCAGTTCTCAAATTCCAATACGGCTTTGATAAGCCGTCTGACAGCAGAGCTTCTGAAAAAAAGTAGGGATAAAGACAGAGACAGACCGCCCAGGTCCAAACCTACCGACAACGCTTCCGTTAAGCTAGTAGTCAGTTCTCTGGTCCTCAGTGAGGCGCTTTTGCTGCCCCTGATGCCCACTTTTGTGGATTCGCAGGTCACTACTGAGGCCCTTTCAGAGTCCAGTATGCCACAAAACTCTTCTTCGACTAAGGATCCTGCAATTGTCTCAACCTTGGATGGGTTCAGAGCCATTGAGCACGCACCGGCTCCCAAGGAATTCTTCACACTACCGATTCTCGACACAAACCGACTTCTTTCGGATCTACTGTTCTTTCGAAAACTACCAAGTTTCTAAGGCCCAGGGTATGAACCACACCTAAGAAACTGACGACCCAATCTCAGGCACCTAATTCCTTGCCTCAGTCTCAAATGCTTAAAATGGCGGAAGACCGTATTATGCTGATCAGGAGAAGCCAAGCTACCCCTTCCAAAAGGAAAAGAGATCTGTCTCCAGTAGTTTTGTCTGAACTGGAGTTTAATGACTCTGATGCATCTGAATATGAAGACATAAATTCATTCATAGGATTCATAGGTTTGTACTAAGCTATCTGCCCTTGCAAGTCATTTTAAGCCTAGCCAGTTATCCCTTGTGAGACTCAAACCCTGCACCTTGTGTTTGTAAGGCAAACACCTTAACCATTAGGCCACCCTCTCAACCAACATGCAACCCCTCTCTGCTTATGAGGATTCTGATGCAGAGGAATCCATTCCTTCAGCCTCTCCACCCGAGGACTTTTCCTTTGGGGAAACACTTCATACCTTAAGGGAGCATTTCCATTGGGAATGTCAGGACTACCCTCAGTCTAAAAAGAGACTTGGAGAATTCTTGGATCTTCCACAGCACAGACCCCTGGCCATTCCCCAGTTCTGGATGTTGTGGATTATGTTTTCCTGGAATTTAGTTTGACTCCTGACACCTTCCCTTCTGCATCCAGAAAACCTGACCGGTATTAGAGAGTCCCTGACTCACACAAATTTCTTTTCAAAAACCCTACTGCTGACCCTGAGGTAATTTCTCAAGGGCCTAAAGGAATTAAAGCAACCTCTACTAAGAATACCACTCCCTCAGAAAGGGATTCCCAAGCACTAGACAGATGGGATAAAAAAGTATATACCTCTGCTACTCTTGCTATCAGAGCAGTAAATTGCCAGTTCCATATGTTTTAATTTCAGCAACATACCATGGAACTCCTCAAACAAAAAGTGTCTCCCTTTTCTGCTTGCACAGAATCTAAAGAGTTACAAGAGGTAATGCATTCTGCAAGTCAAGTGACTAAGCATATCTTACACTGTGGTTTTGACACCCTAGAAGCTTCTTGCAGGGCAGCAGTCACCAGTTCTGTCCTTAGAAGACATGCATGGTTTAAGGAACAGCCCTTGCCAGACCATGTTAAATCTAAATTATTGGATGCACCCTTGCAGAAAGACAACTTATTTGCCACTAAGGCAGAAGAGGTCTTAAAAAAAGATGGAAGAAAAAACTAAATCTATGCAGACAGTAAAGGATTTCCTACAGGTCCAGCCACCAAGGTTCAGCAGGGATTGCCCCTCTAAACACTGGTCCTTTCCTGCTCCCACCAGGTCAGTTCAGCCCAGACTCTGGAAATGCAGACCCCCCCCCCCCCAGACAGCAGCCACAGGGAATGCAGAGATCAAAACAGTGGAATTCCTCTTCAAAACCAGGGAGTTCTAAGCCACCCCCTCATGGTAAGACCTCGCAATGACTCTCCTCCCCCACCCCTGCTTTCTGCCCACCTACACTTACCCCTAGAGGGAAAACTCTCCTTTCACACAAGCACCTGGGCCACCATTACCAACTACTGCTAGGTCCTCAACATAGTGTCCCAAGGATATAAATTTTCTTTCCACACTCTTCCAACCCTGAAAGGGTTCCCAGATCCTTTCCCTGCTCTCTATGAGGGCACTAGAGCACATTCCTGCAGAACAGATAGGCCAAGGTTTCTACTCCAGACTATTTCTGGTTCCCAGAAAAGAGGGCACCTGGCGCCCCATCCTCCATCTATCCATTCTAAACACCTTCCTGGTGATACCAAAATTCAAAATGCTCACCCTCCAGCAACTGCTACCCATGCTCTCCAAGGATGCTTGGCTAGCCACCCTAGACTTAAAAGAGGCCTACCTCCACATCCCTATCAGGGAATCATGGAGGAAATATCTCCGTTTCAGGGCAGGATCCCTGCACTTTCAGTTCTCTGCACTTCCCTTTGGCTTATCTTCTGCTCCCAGAGTTTTCACAAAATGTCTGGCTCCCGCCATTGCCTTTTGCAGACAAAGGAATATCCAAATTTACCCATACTTAGATGACTGCCTAATTCAGGCAGACAGTTAGGAAAAGCTGCTCAAGCACCTGGCCTTTGTAAAGTCTCTACTGACCTCCCTAGGGTACACTATCAATGAAAAGAAATCCAAACTAGTACCCACCCAAATGATTATGTTCCTGGGAGCAAGCCTGGACACAGCATCCCAGATGGCATGCCTTACACCAGAAAACCAAACTTACCTGACAGCCTACTTCTCTCAACTAGCCACCAGACCCCAGTTATCTACAAGGAAAATCCTGCAAGCTCTGGGGTTCATGGCATCTTGCATTCTACTCATTCCATTTGCCAGACTGCATATGAGGAAACTTCATTGGTACCTAAAAAGCCTTTGGTGTCAACACTCTCAAGACCTGGAAAAACTTATACCAATGACACCTTGCCTCAGGAAAGATTTTCTTTGGTGGGCAGCAGCATGCTTCCACAACAAGGGACTTCCTTTCTCACCACCCCCTGCCACCCAACCCTCACCACAGATGCATCAGTCTTTGCCTGGGATGCACACCTGGATGCAGGTGCATACAGGGCCAATGGAGCCTACAGCAAATCCATCTGCACATCAACCAGAAAGAAATGTTAGCTATCCAGCACGTATTGACAGCTTTCAGGCCCTTACTCTACCCAGGGGCTCTCCTGATCAAAACAGACAACACCACTGTGATGTGGTATATCAACAAGCAAGGAGGGACTCACTCCTATCCTCTATGCAGGCTGGCCTTGACCCTTTGACACACAGCCTCTGCCATGCAACTCCACCTGTTAATACAATTCCTGCCAGGATCCTAAACTCTCTGGCAGACCATCTAAGCAGAAATCTTCTGGACCCACACGAGTGGCAGCTAGACAGAAGAACCTTTACCCTAGTAACTCAGAAATGGGGCACCCCGAAGGTCGACCTCTTTGCCTCCCACACCAACCATCAGCTCAGCAAGTTCTGCACCAGGGAACATCACTGCATGGCTTGGAAAGTGGATGCCCTATCCTTCCCCTGGGTCAGTCTATCGGACTATGCATTTCCTCCACTACCTCCCATCACCAGGGTACTGCTCAAAATAAGGGAGGAAAAACCAAGGACAATTCTTATTGCTGCAGACTGGCCTTGCCAGCACTGGTACCCACTGCTGCGCAGCCTTTCCCCACTGCCACCTTGCCATCTCACTCAGACTCCAACTCTCTTGACCCAGAGGGAAGGAGAATTCATGCATCCCCAAGACCCTCAGTTTGGCAGCCTGGCTTATTCCCTAACCACTGATCAATCTGCCAACCTCAGTAAACGGGTTCTAGATGTTATACATGAGGCCAGACACCCTAGCACTAGAAAGTCTTATGCTGACAAATGGAAAAGGTTCTGCACCTGGATTCAGGCTAAGGGAGCTGATGTTCTTCATCTCACATTGCTGCAGTCCTTACACTTGGGTAGTCCGCTGTCCTCGGTCGGCCCGAATATCAAAGTATAAGGCTGACGTCGGTCAAGGCGCATTTGACTGACATCAGGACGTCAGGGTACAAATGCGCATGACCGACGTCATATCCTCAGTCTTTTTTGCCGCATGGTCCGATGCAGAAGCAGCGTTGCAAGTGCCGGTTGGCGTTCTGAAATTGTTCGTTTTCGGAGTTTCAGACCGAATCAAAGTTGGCTAAGTACCCCGTTGGGGAATATTTTAGTTTTTTCTTGCCTCAGTGGTTTACCGGATGTCAGAAAAAGTGAATAATTGTATTTCTTGTGGGAAACAGATACCGCATAGAGACTACCATACTTTGTGTATTCCTTGTTTAGGGCCTGAGCACGACGTTGTTGGGTGTCGCTCTTGTGCTAGATTCAATAAGCGCACTATTAAGAGGAGATTAGATTGTGCCAGGTTAGTCTTCGGGAAGCGGTGCAATTATAAAATGCTGTCGGATGCTCCGACGCCCGCTTCTTCGAAGAAGCGCAAGGACAAAGCTGTTAAACCTAGGCTAGAGGAACCATCAGTACCGGACGTCGGTTCTTTAGAGGTGTTGGTGGAGCCGGTGGTTCCACCGGAGGTTTCTTTGGGTTCCCAGGGAGAGACTTTGTTGTTGCAGGATGTGGCCTCTCAGGAGGCAGGCCAGGCTGATGGGGCTTCTCAGGTTACTATACTCCCCTCCCTGCCTAGGGTGGTTAGGCCCTCTCCTTCTGTTTCCAAGGCTTCTCCCAGGGGCAGGCCAGGTTTAGCTTCAGTTGGTGTTACCCCTAGTTCTTCAGGGACTGTGCCCAAGAAGCATATGCTTAAAATGGCAGAAGATTTGATTACTTTGATTAGGGGTTCTATGCCCCCTCCTGATAAGAGACCTAGGGTGGAGCCTGAGCTAGGGAGTTTTGAGCAGGCTTCAGATGTTTCAGAGTCTTGACTGAAGACTTGCAGGAGTACTCTCCTTATTCTGATTCTGATGTGGATGATTCTACTCCTTCTGCTTCTCCTCCTGAGGATTTTTCTTTTTCAGAAACTCTTCATTCCATGAAGGAGCATTTTAAGTGGGAAGGTCAGGACTTCTCTGATTCCAGGAAAAGGCTTAGGGAATTTTTGTTTTTACCCCAGCATAGGCCTTTGGCTATACCTCCTGTTTTAATGTAGTGGAAGATGTTTTTACAGAGGCTTCTCTTAATCCTGATTCTTTGCCTCCTGCTCCTGTTAAACCGGATAGGTATTACAGGGTGCCTGAAGCTCATAAGTTTCTTTTTAAGAGTCCTAGGGCAGACCCAGAAACTGTTAGCCAGGGGCCTAAAGGTGTTAAGGCTTCTGTTGTAAAGAATCCGGTTCCTGCAGACAAAGAGGCCAGGGCCTTGGATAGATGGGGAAAGAAAGTTTATACTTCTTCCACTCTTGCTATGAGGGCTTTGAATTGCCAATTTCACATGTTGAAATACCAAAACTATCTCCTTTCACAATTGAAGTCTAAGGTTGATGCTCTGGCAGAAGGTATTGATTGTAAAGAGTTGCAAGATTTAGTACATGTTTCTGAACAGGTGGGTAAGCATTCTTTGCAATGTGGTTTTGATGCTGTACAGGCCTCGTCTAGGGTGGCTGCCACTGGGTCAGTTCTTCGCAGGCACGCCTGGCTGAGGGATCAGAATTTGTCTGACCATGTTAAAACAAGGGTTTTAGATGCTCCTTTGCAATCTGACGTGTTGTTTGGTTCTCCTGTTGAGGCAGTTTTAAAGAAAATGGAAGACAAGGCTAAGTCTATGCAGACTGTTAAAGATTTTTTGCAGGTCCAGCCTCCAAAGTTTAGTAGAAATTGGCCTACTAAGGGGTGGACGTATCCTTCTTATGATTCCCAGTCTAGGGGTAGATCTAGACGTGGTAGGGGCAGAGCTCAGGGCTCTTTCAGGCCTAGAACAGGGAGTTCTCCTGCACAGTCTTCGGGTGAGGGCAGGGGTCAGTCCTTTCGTAAACAGACCCAATGACCTACCTTTTCAGCTGCCGGAGCCTTCTCGTCTGGCAGCACCTTTGGGAGGAAGGTTGGCACTTTTCAAAGAAAATTGGAGTTTAATTACCCAAGACAGATGGGTATTGGATATCATACACCACGGCTACAGGTTTTATTTCCATACCTTGCCTCCTTTCAAAGGCATGCCAGACGTTCCTCCTCAACAAAGAATAGAGGCTCACAAGCAAGTTTCTCTGTTGCTCCAAATAGGGGCCATACAGCCGGTCCCTATGCCAGAAGTGGGCCTAGGATTTTATTCTCGCCTGTTCCTAGTACCAAAGAAGGGGAACACGTGGAGACCAATTTTGGATTTATCTATCCTCAACACTTATCTGGACATTCCCAAGTTCAAAATGTTGACGTTGCAGCAGCTTTTACCTCTGCTGGGCAAAGATCATTGGATGGTAACTTTGGATCTCAAGGAGGCTTACCTTCATGTTCCTATCAGACTAAGTTGCAGGAAGTATCTGCGTTTTCGAGCTGGGACTTCTCACTATCAGTTCTCTGCATTGCCCTTTGGCTTACCTACTGCGCCCAGAGTGTTCACGAAAGTTCTGGCTCCAGTGATAGCTTTCTTCAGGCTAAAAGGAATACAGATCTATCCTTATTTGGACGACTGCCTGATTCTGGCTCAAGGAAGGAAGAGCTTCTTCATCATTTGGAATATGTGATAGCAGTGCTAAGATGCCTGGGGTATTCTGTGAACGAAATAAAGTCCAGTCTAGTACCCTCTCAGGACGTGTGCTTTCTGGGTGTGAGACTGAATACAGCATCCCAGATGGCCTTTTTAACCCCGGACAAACAAAAGAGTCTATCCCTTTACTTCCATCAACTATCTCATCAGTCCGGGCTGACTGCAAGGACAGTCCTTCAAGCCTTAGGGTTCATGGCATCTTGTATTCTAGTGCTTCCCAATGCCAAACTGCATATGAGGAAGCTACAATGGTATCTCAAAAATGTATGGACACAGCACTGCCAGGATCTGGACACTGTCATTCAAATAATACCTTGCATTCAAAAGGAATTTTTGTGGTGGGCTCAGGAATGTCACCTAAACAAGGGACTCTCTGTGACCCGGCCAGAGGCGAGTCAGATTTTAACGACAGATGCCTCAGACAAAGCTTGGGGAGCTCATCTAAATGGAAAATGGATACAAGACAAGTGGCCTGCCAGACTACAACATCTACATATCAACATGAAGGAGATGTTAGCAGTCCAGTTTGCATTAATAGCTTTCAAGGAATTACTTCTTCCAGGGCAGGTGTTGATTCTAACAGACAACACAACTGTCATGTGGTACATCAACAAGCAAGGGGGAATGCATTCTTATCCTCTATGCAGGCAAGCAATGATTTTGTGGGAGACTGCTCTCAGTTTACAGCTCAATCTTCAGGCAAGGTTTCTGCCAGGAGAACAGAACTCCTTAGCAGATGTGTTGAGCAGGCAATTATGGATCCCCACGAGTGGAAATTGGATCCTCATGTATTTCAGAAATTGACAGTGTCATGGGGAACTCCAGACATAGATCTGTTCGCTTCTCCACTAAACCATCAGCTGCCAAAGTTTTGCACAAAAAGGTTTCATCCCACAGCTTGGAGAGTGGATGCTCTTTCTTTCAATTGGAGCAATCTTCATGTGTATGCCTTTCCACCTCTGCCTCTCCTCCCAAAGGTACTTCTAAAGGTCAGACAGGACAAGCCAAGGATGATTTTAATAGCTCCAGACTGGCCTCGACAGCACTGGTACCCATTACTGAGAAGTCTGGTACGGAAGCCTCCATGGCCTTTGCCTTCGATTCCACACCTGTTGTCACAGGAGGACAGCCATTTGCTCAATGTCAAGCTTCACTCTCTACACCTAACAGCCTGGCATATTCTGTTTTGAACCATAGTGGGCCTCCACTTCCTCAGCAAGTTTTGAATGTTATTTTGGAAGCTAGAAGGCCTAGTACAAGGAAAGTGTATGCAGACAAATGGAAGAGATTTTTATTTTGGAGTGCAGCAAAAGATTTTGATGTTTCTGAGCCTAATTTGTGTGTGGCTCTTCAATATCTTACTGAGTTACTAGACAAAGGTTTGTCTTTCTCTTCTATTAAAGTTCATGCTGCAGCAATTTCGCTCACTATGATTGCGACCCACCATTGTTTTCTCATCCTTTGTTCAAGCAATTTCTTAGAGGGGCAAAGAATATAAGACCCCCACGAAGAGCTCCTACTCCTGCTTGGGATCTCAATTTTGTGTTGGAGAAACTCACTCTACAACCTTTTGAGCCTGCAGCTACTTCTGAGTTGAAATATTTGTCATGGAAGACTGCTTTTTTGTTGGCCATTACCTCTGCAAGAAGGGTTTCTGAATTGCAGGCCCTTATGGCGGTTGAGCTTTTCTTGATTTTCCATAAGGATAGGGTATCATTACGTACTAATCCTTCCTTTATGCCTAAGGTGGTTTCTAGTGTGGCTTTAAACCAAACTATTCATTTGCCTACTTTTTATGCAAATCCCCAAAATAAAGGGGAAAAGATTTTGCACACTTTAGATGTACACAGGCAGTTGCGTTATTATTTGGACAGAACTAAAGGGTTCAGGCAGTCTCAGCAGTTGTTTGTTTCTTTTGCTTTGAGTTCTCAGGGCAAGCCTGTGTCAAATCAAACTATTTCTAAGTGGATTGGGTTTTGCATTGCTTTCTGTTATTCCCATCATGGCAAGGAGATTCCAGCTGGGATTAGGCCTCATTCCACTAGGGCTACTGCCACTTCAACAGCTTTTTTGAGGGGAGTGGCAACCAAGGATATTTTGGAGGCAGCTACTTGGAGTTCAGTGCATACTTCCTCTAGGCATTATCACCTGCCACTTTACTCTAAATCCAGGGCTGGTTTTGCCACTGCTGTTTTGCAGGGCATTTTGGCAGCTCCTGCTTCCTTGTAGTTAGCCATCCTCCCTTACCTCTGCTTTGGGATTCTACCCAAGTGTAAGGACTGCAGCAATGTGAGATGAAGAACATAGTACAGTTTTGTACCTACCATAAATGTAGATGTTCAAGATCCACATTGCTGCAGTCCAATTACCTCCCTCCTTCCCTCTGTAGTTAGAGGTGGTTGTGTGGGTTGGGTTGTACATATTGTGTATATTGTATATATTGTACATATAATTAGTGCAAGGGTGGTTGGTTGGGTGTTTGCTGTCTTTTGGTTTTGACCTTTATTTTTAGGGTCTTCTGACATCTGGGGCAAGAAAAGACTGAGGATATGACGTCGGTCATGCGCATTTGTACCCTGACGTCCTGATGTCAGTCAAATGCGCCTTGACCGACATCAGCCTTATACTTTGATATTCGGGCCGACCGAGGACAGCGGACTACCCAAGTGTAAGGACTGCAGCAATGTGGATCTTCGAACATCTACATTTATGGTAGGTACAAAACTGTACTATATGGCACAGCCCTCCCTTCCTCTCATCCTGGATCACCTAGCTGACCTGCTACACAGTGGTCTCTCTTTTTCCTTTATTAAAATTCATGCCTCTGTTATCTCTGCTCATTTCCACACTGATTGGCCCCTTTTCTAACACCCTGTGATCAAACAATTCCTAAGAGGGGCTAACAACTTGAGGCCACCCAGAAGAGCACCCATGCCAGTTTGGGACCATAACTTTGTGTTGCAAAAGCTAACCCTGCCACCATTTGAACCAGCATTTTCAGCAGAGCTAAAATTTCTCTCCTGGAAGACAGCTTTTCTTCTGGCCATTACTTCAGCCAGAAGAGTCTCATGGCTGTGGAGCCCTTCATCATCTTCCATGCTGACAGGGTTTCGCTCAGGACTAACCCATCCTTCATGCCTAAAATGGTGTCCAGTATGGCTCTCAACCAATCCATTCATTTGCCCACTTTTTCCCTAACCCACGAAACAAGGGGAAAGCATCATGCACTCTCTAGATGTGCACAGACAGCTCAGATTCTATCTAGACAGGATTAAATCATTCAGAAAGTCTGATCAATTACTGGGTAGCTTTGCTGCAGGGGCAGAGGGCAAAGCCATCTCCAAACAAACAATTTCAAAATGAATAGCAAACTGCATCCATTTCTGTTACAAACACGGAAAACCTCCCCCTAAGGAGTCAGGACTCACTCCACCAGAGCAGCCTCCACCTCTGCAGCTTTCCTCAGAGGGGCCCCCACCAGGGACTTCCTGGAGGATGCCACCTGGACATCTGTTCACACTTTCACCAAGTATTACCACCTGACTATCTTCTCCAAATCCAAGGCAGACTTTGCCACTGTAGTCTTACAGGGTATCCTAGCCAGCCCCTAGTCTCCTTGACTGCCTACACCCCCTTTTCCTTAGCTTTGGGAATCAACCCAAATGTGATGACTGCAACAGTGAAACAAAGAACATAGTAGAGTTGTGTACACTTACATTAAATGTAGATGTTCAAGTGTATCCACGGTTACAGTCCTGGTTTCCCTCGCTCCATCCCCCTCTTCTTTCTCTCTCTCTCCTTACAAGGAACATTTTGGTATTTACTTTTTACTGGCGGGGTTCTTCCACCATAACCTGGCTCCCACTTGGGGGCTCCTGACAGGGCAAGAAAAACTGATGTAATGGCGTCGGCTGCCCTGGCAGGGATAACCCAAATATGGTGACTGCAACAGTGAATAGACTCGAACATCTACATTTATGATAAGTGTACACAACTGTACTTTCTGACACCATGTCACTCGTCTGGTCAGGGTAAAACAGACAAACTTCTGTAGGTTCTGTTCAAGCAGCTTTATTATGTACAAACACATCAGGATTGAGGCTTAATAACTTTAACTTAGATAAACTTGTAAACAAACTAGTTATCACACTCACACATGCTCACTCTCTCTGCACTTTCAAAATGGCACTGAAGCTAGCACATGCTTGCTATTTATAATCATGTGCTGTCCCTGAAACTCTTTTTAAAGGTGCAACACACAAACACACTATTCTACAATCAGATAAAGAAGTTATGTACTCACCATAACATTACATGTGTGTTGTCCATTTTCATTCTTCCTCAACTTCTCTCCCACCAACCTCTACTTTTGGTCTAATGAATTCTGGAAGAACGAGACCTTGTAAAGGAACCACTGATGTTATGTTGTCCCATCTCGCCTTTGTTCTTGCTGGTTGTATTCAGAGCCAATCCTCAACTGTGGCTTGGCTGGTTTACTATAGCTCGAGAGCTTTAACTGGCTTGAGGCTACCCCTTATCTCAACATGCCTAGCGGCAGCTACCCAGATCTCATTTGCCGCTTGCAGCATCGAGATTGCTACTACTGGCTCAGGCTAAGTACCTTGTGCTTTTTTGCTATTTATCGCTAATTTTCTAATTTGTTGTGGTTGTATTGAATTGTTAGAGTGTGTACTATCCCCCTTTAGTCTAATGACCCCTTTTTCTGCTGTTGTGGTGTTTTGGCTGTTGTTTTTTCTCCTCAGGCCTTGCTTTCCCCTTAGAGCCCATTTAAATTAGAGGATTTTTCTCTTTCCTCACCCTTTTCTGGGATTGCCATTTGAGTTAGAGGCTCTCCCATCGGGGGAGTCGCTGTTTAAGTTAGAGGCCCTCCCCTTTCTTTCCTCTCCCTTTAAAAAAAAAAGTTCTTCCTTTTTTGTTGTTGGGTTAACTGTTACAGCCTAGCTACTGTTACTTGTTGTGTGCTGCTAGTTGATAGATTTCTGTGTTGTTCTGGTACTGTGAAAATTTCCTTGACTAGTGTTTACCATGTCTAAAGAGTCAAAACCCTCTGGGTTTAAAAAATGCGACTCGTGTTGCCAGAAAATGTCCCTTACAGATGGGCACACAAGTTGCATTTATTGTTTAGGGGCTGGTCACCTGCAGGACTCTTGCTCGATCTGTCACGCTTTCAGTTCCAGAGTCCTGCAGGAGAGAAGAAATAAACTTATTTTACGTGGCCTCATGAAGAACCCTCAAGATTCTTCATCTCAGCGTCCTCAGCCAGCCAAAATGTCTGAGAAACACTTCAAGCCATCGGTTCCAAGTTCGAAACAGACAAAAATCACTGAGAAGCCTTCGGCTCTGTCAGCTCCCAGCATTGGATCTGACAAAGCTAAGTCTCTGCCGGCTCCATCTGTATCCTCGGAGCCAGTCCAGACTCATAAGAGATCAAGGTCTCCTTCTTTGGAGCCAGTACACTTTTTTACACAATTTCCTCTGCTACAACCCGGAGCAGACAGTCACCGGTCCTCTTCACACTCATCTCGGTCCTCCAGACTCTTGGATCACGATGTGGAGAGAGTGGTCAACAGGCTCCTCAAGTCACAGGCACTTGTTCAATTACTTTCGAGCCCAGCCCATAATGAATTGGCTCCTTCGGCCCTCTCAGCTTCTCCATCCATTCCTCCTCCGACTCTCCGGAGCTTGGAGCTGGAGTGCATGGAGGTCATTGTGATGGAACTGTCGGCTCTGGTTTACCTCCCTTATTGTTTCCAACGACCGCTCCGATCTTCTCGATATCTCAGTCAGTTGAGGGATCTGAGAACTGAAGCTCTCTTGCCGACACAGAGGGTGGAAGTGGCATCGGACCATTGCCCCACCCTGCTCTCCCTCTCAGAGCTTTGCCGGAGGTGAGTTCGGCTCCTACATCAGCATTGGAGTCATCGCTCCCGGTTCGGAGGAGATCTCCGGGCTCTTCGGAGCCGGCAGCTCCTTTGACTCAGGTCTGTGGTGCCTTTGAGGTGAGGAGGAATGTGCTGTCTCCTGAGACTGCTCCACCCTCGGCTCTATTGGCTCCTTCTCCCTCGGTGCCTGTGCCTGCCTTTATCTCTCCTCCTGCCTCCAAGCATAGGGAACCTGTACCCCAGGACGCCCCAATGGGTGACCTCACCTCTTCCGAAACCTCCCAAGAACATTCGGAGGAAGTCCCTCTGAAGAAGAAATGTAAAAGGAAGCATCTAGACTTCCCTGAGTCTATCACTTTGGATACAGACTCAGATGAATTGGAAGGGTCCCCACAGTCCCCTTCTGGGGATGTCTCTTTTTCAGACATCTTGGAAATCCTTAGACAGAGGGGTGGCTGGAAGTCCCTAGCCCCTTCTGAGGATGAGTCTGTGTACCTCGATGCATTTGGTCCCCGACCCTCCACCTTTTGGGTTTCTCCGCCTTTCAACCCACTTTTGTCTGTAGTGAGTCGAAAGGCGTGGAGCACTCCAGAGACCATGGCCCCAATTCTGAGGAGACTGAACAAATTTATTACTGCTCCAGAGGATGTCTTTCCTGTTCAAAGGAGTCCCTGTTGATGCCATGGTGGTGGCAGCAGCCACTAAGAAAGAACTTGCAGAAACTCCTTCATTTGTCCATCTGCTGAACAAAGAGTCTCGTACGATGGACAAGTATGTGAAGCGGATGTTTTCATCAGTGACCTTTACTCTCAGGTCACTGAATTACTTGTCTCTTTTCACACAACTTCAGAGGGATCTTCTGAAGCAGCTAGGAGATACCCTGCAAGATCCTACAGCTGAGGGAGTTGCGAGCAGGGCAGCTTCCCAGCTTGCAACCTTGACCTCCGTGGTTAACTCCTCCGTGAGGCTCATTTCTTATGCGGCAGATGGAGCGAGTAGGGCAGCAGTACCGGAGTAGCTTTGTGGAGACACTCCTGGATGTGCCTTTGTCAATTTGCAGAACCTTTCAAGTCTTCATTTACCAACACCCCCTTTGATGGCTCATCCTTGTTCGGGCCTCAGATAAGAGACTCTCACCAGGTGTGAACAGGATGGCAAGACTCATAGGAGTCTGTTTTTCCACTCAATCTAGACCCTATCCTAAAGGTCAGAAGAGTGGAAAAATGTAGTTCCGAAAATCCCAGGGATCTTTGCCTGATACACGTGGAGACTTTTACCCCGGGGCAGAGGGGGTAACAACAACAACAACGGAAGATGCAGCCCTTGCAGCAGAGGGGGTCCACAACAGCAGGGTGACAGAGATACTTTCTCTGCTAGGCCTTTCCAGCACCTCTGGAAACAGTCACGGGAAGACTATCAGTGTACCCAGCAGCCTGGCAATCTGTCACGAGATAAACATGGGTACTGTCAATCGATGATGTCTAGGGGTTACAAAATTTCCTTTTCTCAGTCCCCCTCCCTCAAAAGACAAATGTTCTATCCCAGATGTTCCACCCAGTCTTCAGGATCATGCAATCCTAGAGGTTCAAAGATTGCTAGAAAAAGAGAGCCATCCAGGAGGTCCCCACAGACCAAATTGGATCTGGAACTTACTCAAGGTTCTTTTTAGTTACAAAAAAGACAGGGGACTGGAGACCCATTTTGGATCTCAGCAAACTAAACCAATCGGTAAAAAAGATGAAGTTCCAGATGGTAACACTGCAGTCCAGTCTTCCTTTCTTGGGTCAGGACAATTGAATGTGCTCCATAGATCTCCAGGATGTGTACTACCAGTATAAAAATGACAGGGAATCTAGGAGATTTCTACACTTCCGGCTGGGAGCCAGTCATTATCAGTTCAGGGCCCTGCCCTTTGGTCTTACCATAGCCCCCATGGTGATCACCAGTGTATGTCAGTGGTCACGGCTCACCTGAGGTGTCTAGGATTCCAGTTGTTTCCATATCTAGATGACTGGCTCCTCATCAAGCATCAACTGATCAAAGCACGGGACTACACAATCTAAACTTGTTCCCAGTTAGGCATCACCATAAACTACGAAAAGTCTGCCTTGTTGCCTTGTCAGTCTCTTACCTTTATAGGGGCAGACTTAGATACAAGACGCATGATAGCAAAACTGCCTCGAGACAGGGTGTCAACCATTCATCAGCAAGTTTAATTTCTCATAAAGAAGACCAGAGTTCAGGCAAGACAAGTTTTACAAGTACTGGGCTCAATGGCTGCAGCAATTATGCTAGTTCCTTTAGCACGCTTCCACATGCGGATTCTACAGTGGCTTCTTTTCAGTCAGTGGTCTTTCTTGCACAAAGGACATACTGTGGTGGCTTGTCTCTCCCTAGATGACTCTGGACAGACCCTTTCTAGACCCCCCTCCCGTAGCCAAAGTGAACACGGACGCTTCCCAGATAGGGTAGGGGGGGCATCATCTGGGATGGACTGTCCAATCTCACGAGTACCATTTGCACATCAGTGTTCTAGAGATGAGAGCGGTGTTTTTGGTGTTGCAAGTACTTCAAGACTCTCTACCTACTGGGACCATTGCAATCCAGACAGACAATATGTCAGTGGTATGGTACATCAACAAACAGGGCGGAACCAGATCTTACCCCTTGTGTCGGGAGGCACGTCGAGTTTGGCAATGGGCAATGTCTTCCCAACATTTTCTTATTGTGATTCACATTCCCGGAAAATCCAACGTGATGGCGGACAGGCTCAGCAGGGCTATCCTCATGAGTGGTCCCTGAAGCAAGAAGTTGCGGACTTGATTTTCCACAAATGGGGCCAGCCATGCTGCAATCTTTTTGCCACTCCCCTAAACAACAAATGCAGCAGCTACTTCGCCCTAGTTCCCCCTCTGGGACAGTCACCCAGGGATGCACTTGTTCATGATTGGCCTGCGGGACTACTATATGCCTTTCCACCTTTCCCTCTCATTCTGAAGGTACTTCAGAAAGCAAAATCCTTGGGTCACAAACTCATCCTCATTGCTCCTTACTGGTCTCACCAGATATGGTTTCCGTTTTTTTGCCCTTATCTTCTACTGGAGCCTTGGATACTAGAACCAGTTCCGGACCTCCTGACGCAAGTCAAACTGGCTTCATCCATCCCTCCAAACTCTCAAGCTGACTGCTTGGTTACTCCACTTCCAGTCTTAGCTAGGCTCCCTAACATTTCCCCTGCTGTACAACACATCCTAGTGTCCTCCCACAAGCCCACTACTAGGAGGATTTACACTAGCAAATGGAAGAGGCTCTCTTATTGGACCAAAAGTAATAACATTGATCCCTTTAAGGATCCTTTTCACAAAAGTCTTGACTTTTTGACTGAAACCTTCGAAAAAGGGGCAGCTGCAGCTACTATTAGGGTTCATCTTGTTGCCATCTCCAATTTTCATGTAGGAGACTTTGGTTCTAACAGAGCATTCTTACGAGGTACAACACTTTTACAGTCCCCGGTAAAAGAACCCCCACCTAGGACCTCAACTTGGTTTTATTGTCGATGGTTCTGCCCCCATTTGAACCAGCAGCATCTTGCCCCCTGAAGTTTCTAGCTTGGAAAACCCTCTTCTTGGTTGCTGTAACCTTGGCTAGATGGGTTTCTGAATTACATGGTTTGTCTATTCACCCACCATATCTCATTTTTCACAAAGATAGAGTCTCTCTTAAGACCAGTCCTTCCTTCTTGCCAAAGGTTTGTTCAGAGTATAACTTAAATCAGTCCATTGAGCTTCCTGTGTTCTTCCCCAATTACGGCAACAAGGCAGAGTATAGATTACACCAACTGGATGTTCATAGACAATTAAGCTTTTATTTACACAGAACCAAAGACCTCATAAAATCAGACCCATTGTTTATATCCTTTGCTGACAATAAACAAGTTTATCCAGTTTCAAAAGTGACCTTATCAAAATGGCTGTCAGACACAATCAGTTATTCTTATGATTTGCATAAAAAAATGTTTCCAGAAAAGCCCAGAGGACATTCAACCAGGGCCTTAGCTACCTCTGTTGCCTTCCAAGCTAAATTGCCTTTAGATTCAATCTGTGCAGCAGCAACATGGGCAAATCCTCATACCTTTATCTCTCATTACAAAGTGAATGTGGTCTCCCGGAATAGGGTATTCTTTGGTTCCACGGCCCTAAAGAGTTTGTTCAAGTGAGCCACCCAAGAACCAGGTGCTGGGGACTAGGTCCCAACCAGCAAGAATGAAGGTGATATGGGACAACATAACACAAAGAAGTTATGTACCTACCCTAATGTTCCATGTGTGTTGTCCTCCTCGCCTTCCTTCTTGTGTCACCCCCTCCATCCTCCTTCTTGGTGGTTCAAGAGGAGTTCTTTATTGGTTACACTGGCTGAGTTTCCTGCTGACATACCAGGTTAGTTAACCATGCATTATCTTTTCCTTTTTCCTTCCTACCTTGATGTATAGGAGCTTAGTAAAAATAGTTGTTTACTACGTATGTCTAGTGTGGGCTATTACAAACAAGATCTGGGTAGCTGCTGCTAGGCATGTTGGGATAAGGGGTAGCCTCGAGCCAGTAAAAGCTCTCTAGCTATAGTAAATCGGCCGAGTTGGCTCTGAACCCAGCCAACAAGAAGGGAAGGCGAGATGAAGGACAACAAACATGGAACATTATGGTAGCTACATGACTTCTTTTTCCTTATGTTGAGCTCTAGATCTGGATTTCTCTTATCAGGTTGCTAATTTTTTCTCTTTATACTATAAGCCAGCAAACAAGATCTGAGGTATATTAAGGGATAGAGCATTATTGGTAAGGGAGGAGCTTGAGAGTTTGTTAGTGGCCACGAACTGAAAATAATGACAGATCTGAACCCAATGGTTAAGGAAGAATGAAAATGGACTACATGGATGTCATGTTATGGTGAGTACATAACTTCTATTTTCCTTAGCTGCCTGCAAGAGCAAAGGGAGCTGTGTCATACAAGGCTTATAGTTTTTAAGTTTATTTATGTAAGTATTTTGTTGTCAGTTCAACACATCATTCTCTGGTGTTTAGTTTTGTGTGAGAATGAATATTTAAAAAAATAATTTTCAAGCTTGATTTTTTTTCTGTATATATTAAATTATCTATTCTCCTTGATTAATTAATATGTGGTAGGTTTTCTATGTATGTATTTAGTGCATAAGCTCATCAGAAAATAGAATAATTAAGAAATGTAAAATTTCTGACAAGAAATCTGTTCCAGGCGAGTCTCCACTTCCACTTGCATTAGAAAATTGCCAGGAGCAGGGTTCATTTAGACTGTAATTTTCAATTTGTTATAGCTTTTTGAATGTTTTGCCTGAATAGAAACTGATAAAAACAAATGTGCACTTCAGAAATCTGGCAATGATGAGTTTTCTCATAATAAAACAATACCATTTTTGACTATGACTACTGGAAATTTAATAAATAAGACAGTATATGTCAGATTCATTCTCTTCCCATCAGTACTACACAATTTATGCAACAAGATGATTATTTCTGAGCTGAAAATGTAAGATGATGAGCTTTCACCTACAGATAATTTAGGGTCTGTTCTTTTTAAACTTTTATGTCAGAGCATTGTGAATGGAGTACAGGTAAACTCAAAAGAGAAAAATATTGCATACTTACTGTGGTTTTGCCTGATGAATCTGGCTTTCTCTCTCATTTTCACTACCTGGAAATTTAGAAGATATATGGTTAATTTCACTTCCGGATCCTACTACCCAAGAAGCTGAAACTTTGAAGAATTACTATTCTTTTTATGAAAACATCTAAATGTTGATTTATGCCCTTTTGCTAGATGATGATCATTTTGATTTAGCTAAAACAAAGGGTAGCAAGAAGTGTGCCAATGACAGTTTTAATCTTGTAGCTAAATACTTATGAGCTGCATGATGGTTGTACTTAACAGGAGACATATTGTAGCAGTATGTCTGTAAAAGCTTTATATATTTATGATAAATTATCAGCTTGATGCAAGTGATTTCTGATGACTCTACACTCTCAGCATATGGATACAGCTGCATATTGCAAAGATTATTTCTCCATTAAATAAGCAACTACTTATGTTACGGTTAGAAGACAAGCTTGGAAAAAGAGCCATTCATTTCTAGTGAATATTACAGATAAGATTAGAACATGTTTTTAATAAACTGGTGTTATTTCCAGTTCTGATACAGGATCCTTGATGAATTAAGAACAGTTGTAAAACAAAGGAGAGTTTGTCCTTTGCATCTTTCATTAAAAGCTTCTTTATGTTATAATGCAGGAAGGGATAAGATATTTTATTTTTATAGGAAAAGGATTTTGATCAAAACTTTTGATTTGTAGTGAAGCAACTAGGTCTAGATGATCTGTTAGGGGCAAAAATCCTTTGGAGGATGTGTTTGTCTTAATGGGCAGATGCCTTTTTTTAGTCCCTTAGCCCTTGCAGGGATAAAAATTTCCTCTAATTAGCTGATTTGATTTTTCTCTGCGTCTACAGCATGGAGTTTTGCCTCCTCCCCTCACCTTCTGGATGCTCTTCTTTTCCACTTTTACAAAATCCATCTGGTAGGTTACAGACTGGTGGGTAACAAATGTTTTGCAGTGAAGCTACATGACAGAGTTCTTGTCAGTACCATTCTGTCAGAATTTTCTGAAAATGTCGTAGTGTTCTGTGAGCAAGGTGAGACCTGTCCTACATAGGATGTTAAGGAAAAAGGCTTACAGATGGGTCATTCATACTGTAAGGTGACAGGATACATATCTAGACTCTCTCGTAGAAGTAATATCTTTGGAGTTCTGTCCTCAACATGAAAGACATGATAACAAGATAGAGTTATAACACTCAAAATAGTCATTGGACTGCTGCTGTTTTGGAGCTTGCTTGGTTACAATATATAGTCATGATCCTGTTTTCCATTATCATATGATGGTCTTCATATTTAAATGATGAAGTAAAGTACAGTTATGTAAGTTGAACATACCATAACAGCAGATATTCGAATGGTCATTGCTGTTGTAGCCTTAGCTTTATGGGTTATATCCTGACAAGGATATAACAGCTGGCCAGCTTTCAAAGCTTCAGGGCATCTTCCATGCACCCGAACTGTCAAGCAGCTTGAGATGAGCTGACTAAAAGACAAGTTTGGGTGCAAAGCCCTTCAGAGCTTTCCTGCCAGCAGAAAGTGGGAGGCTGAGCCCTGAATGGACAATGCTAGGAATAACAAAAACAAATAAAATAAAATAAATGTCCACACCCTGGCATAAAAAAAAAAAAAAAAACATACCACAAAATAAGGATGATAGAGGGAGGGGAGCGGCTGCTAGGCCATGATCATTCGGACATCTGCTGTTATTGTAAGTTCAACTTACACAACTGTACTGTGTTCTTCATATTGATCACTGCTGCAATAGCCTTAGCTGTATGTGTAGATGACCATAGCTAACTATATTTGGGAGGCGGAAGGAGAAGTGTACAGGAGACCTGGAGAATAGTCCTAGCAAAACTTGACCTAGATCTAGAGAAAGAATCAATCTTATACTGCTTGTAAATGTACATACAGAGGACCAGGAAGCAACTTCAAGAATCCGACCCTTTCCAAATAGCTGTAGACGAAGCTAAGGCCCTGGTAGAGTGGGCCTTGACCCTGCCTACAATAGATTTGTCATAGTGAGTATAACAAAAGGTAATAGTGTTGATAACCCTTTGGAAATAATCTGTTTTGACCCAGGTTGTCCCCTCTTCTTACCTTCACAAGAAATAAACAATTGATTCTAAGATCTGAAAGATTTAGATCTGGCAAGATAGTACCTGAGGTATGGAGTGTCCTTTCTCCCTCATTTTTAAGTTCTGGAAAGAAAATAGGAAGATAGATAGTATTGGCTTAAAGTAAACTTGAATACTATTTTAGGCATAAAAGAAATATTAGTTCTCAAAGAAACCCTGTCCCTATGGAAAATGAGGATTGCTTCACCATAATAGATTGCAACTCAGGCACCCTTCTTGAAGAGGTCAGGGCAGCTAGTAAAACTGTGATCCATGTTAAGAACCTCACGTCAGCCAGATTAACACAAAATTAAGTTCCCAAGGAGGGGCCCACCCGTTTACTTGAAGGCCTCTTATGCAAAACTCCTTTCAAGAAGAATTTATCATGAGACTGCCTTGAAGAGGAGGATCCATGAGCAGACATGCTGAAATGACAGATAAATGAACCTTGAGAGAGGAATAAGAAAGGCCACAAGATAGTAATTCACAAATACTGTAAAACCAGAGAACAACTAGCTCTGAATGGATGCTGGTTATGTTGTTGACACCAGCTAGAAATTATTTTCCATTTGCTAATATATGATTTTCTAGTAGCCAGCTTTCTTGCTCCCATTAGTACCTGCTGCACATCCTCACAAAACAGGTGCTTAAAGGAAATTAAGACCCTATCATCCAGGCAGTTTATTAAAAATTATTGATGTCGGGGGTCTATCAAAGACCCCTCTTCTTGTATGAGTAGATACAGTCTGTGAAGAAGCTTGTGGTAATTGTTCTTGGCCATTTCATGAAGAAGAGAGAACCACAGTTGCCTGGACCAGAAGGAAGTCTCCACAATGATCTTGGGGGATACTTTCTGAATCTTCAGATGTACCCTGGATATCAGTTGAAAGGTTGGAACGGCATACAGGAATATTCCTGTCAGAAGAAAAGAAAAGGCATCTGTCTTCCAGGCCTTCTTGCACGGAGTCCTGGAACAGAATTTTGCCAGTTGCTTGTTCAGAGAGATAAATAGGTCTTCTTGAGGAACTCCCCACAGATGGATCAAATCATGGAAGACCCCCCCCCATCATCTAGTTTCCATGCTTGAGGGTCTGCCTTGGTCGTGCTCAGTTTGTCTGCTACACAGCTTTGCTCTGACAGAATGTAGGATGCTTGTGGAGTGGGATTGTGCTGTGAAGCTATATTGTAGGCTAACATGGCTAGTGTGCAAGGGGGGTACAACCTAGTTACCCCTTGCTTGTTGGTGTACCACATGACTGTGGTATGGTCTGTAACCAGTTGAAGAGGTGCCAGGAACCAAAGATGGTTTACAGTTGAGTATCTTGATCAGGGCAAGCATTTCCTTGATGTATATTCCTTGCATCTCTCCTTGGTGTCCCACACCCCCTGCACTTTTATACATCCCAAAATTGCAAATCAAAGTCTGAAGTGTCTACGGAGACTGACTGCTTTGGAAAAGGGATGGAAAATGGGAGACCTTAATTTAAGGATATCTGTTCTCTTCTAACAAATCCCAGTACTGGGTTCTGAAAAGATAAAGGGTGTTGATGCTGGGACCAAAGTGATTTCAGATACCACTGTATCTTTCTCATGTGTAGTCCTGCCAGGGGTACCATGCGGACCATAGATGCAACGACACCCACTATTCCCTTGCAGTGACTAAAGTCTGAGTGGAAGACCTTAGAAATAGACCTAGATAAAAATCTATATCTTCCTGTGGAAGAAAAACTCTCTCTTTAAACTGAGGTGTCTAGTTGATATCCCAGGAACACAATCCTGTGTGAGGGATTCAAGTAAGACTTTTGAATGTTCTCTTGGAATCCCAGCTTGTGCAAGAGATCTCTCACCCAAGAGAGACTCCTGACATTTTGAAAAATACTCTTCAAAGATAAGCAAGTTGTCCAAATATGGAAAAATGTGAATAACCTGTAGTCTGCAATGAGCTATAACTAGAGCCAGACACCTTGTGAGCATTCTTGGTGCAGTGGATAGTCCAAAGCATAAGGCAGAGAACTGATAATGTGATCCAGGCACACACAACCTTAAGACGTCTGGATGAATAGGGATGTAATGATAAGTATATTTTAAGTTTAGTGTTACTAGGAAACTTGAAAGAAGAAGGGGTACCAGGTTATTAAGTGACATAATTTTGAATTTGGACACTATCACAAACAGGATTATGAAATAAAGATTTGGGAAGGAGGCATTTTTTCCCACTGTCATGTGTAACCCTGTTGAATGATTTTCAGTACCCATTTGACTGAAACAATGTGCTGTCAATGAGAAAAATGGAGATTCAGACTTTCTGAAAGAAAATAGGTGCCAGGGTGGGAGGGGGTCACTGTCTCTTGCATATTCATTCAGACTTGTTGGACTATCCTTCATTTTGGGAGGTTTGAAACATCTTTTTGGAACCCTCTTGCCACTTCTTATTAAATGTCTGTGTATTGGAATTCTGTTGAGACTGTAATTGAAAGAGGAGAAAGAAAATCCCTTACACAGTTTGGAAAAGGATATCTGAAAAATCTTAAAAGATTCCCTGTACCAGCTTTCCCTTTTCATCACACTCTTTGATCACCTCTTTATTTAAGGGAGAATTTAAAATCTCAGTTTTTTTAAAATAATCTGGGAGGTCCTGAGGAATGCAGCCAAGAAAACAGCCTTAAAACAGTCCCACTGGCCACAGCCCTGGAAGCAGTATCAACAGAATCATAAACACACTGGAAACAATGAGTAAGTGACCTGTGCAGTAGAAAAAAACTAAGTTATTTAAAGCAGCTTTTTCTTCACAAGAAGCAGCTGTAGATAAAACATTCCTCGTACTTTCACAATATATCAAAACTTTAACATATGAGCCTGCCATTTTAGAATTCTACATTTGTGTTGTTTATCTGCAGACATTTTAAAATTCTGAAAATCAAAGTTGCAGAAGTATACACTTTTTTTCTTTATCAATACATTTCCCATCCTTATTAGAAAGCGAAGGATTGGAATTAAATAAGTGCTTAGCAGCTAAGGCTATAGCTGCTGGGTAAGGTCTGGGAATAGTGTGCAAACATTTAAAAGACAGAAACTGTATACATCCTGTCAGCCTTTTTAGGGACAGCTTGCTGACTATCAGGAAAATTGCAGGCAGCAAAACACACATCCTCTAAAGCAGCTAGGACAGGGGGAAATGAGTGTTGGTACTGGAAAATCCTTCTGTAACAACTCAAAGTATTTTCTGGGGGACTGAGAAATCTCAGTGTTCTCTCACTGAAAACACTGTGACATTCTAGCAATAGTCTGTTTCAGTATGAATCAGAAATCTGAAGACAAAACCCTGAATCTGTCACTGCATCTTCTTTTTCAGAAGTAACCCTCTTTCTTTTTACCAAAAACCTTGCTACAAGAAGATCAATTAAACCCTGAGTGAGTCTAAACTGCTATGGTAGCAAAAGCTGTTTGCTTAAGTTTTCGTGGCTGGAAGAAGGATTGACAATTTGTTCCATGGTCAAGCCAAATATAGTGCCTCTTTCCTAGAAAAGATAAGCAGCAAATGCTGGTAAAACTACTAATCTGCAAAAGTCATTTTTTGTCAGAAAAAGCACAGTAAAAAGCACTTCCGAAAACCATGGCAGCCCCACAACAGAAAATTAAACACAATTTCTCCACAGAAAACTTTTACTCAGTTCATACTACTTTAAAATTGATAGAAAAAAATGAGTGCCCCATTTTAAAAGTACATTACAGTCTCGAGACAGTCTACTAAAAACACAACACTTCCATCTTTAAAATACATTTTCTGAATAGGAAAGTAATAAAACATCAGCAAGTATAAGAAAATGGAAGTTTTTTTTTTTCCCCAAAGGGCACTCATCTGCCCAGCAAAGGAAAGCACAAGTTATCCATCGATCCTCAAAAGCCTCTTGGGTGTGTCAGTAAAGCTCAGAAGGGCTTTGCACCCAAACTTACTTTTTAGTCAGCTCCTCTCTAACTTTGTCAATTTGGGTGTGTGCAAGGTGCCCTGAAGCTTTGGAAGCTGTTTGTTATATCATTTGGAGGATATAATCTATATAGCTATGGCTATTGAAGCAGTTATAAATAATGAAGAACATCACTTTGAGTTTACAGCTCATTGAGCCTGCTTAGCAAAATCCATAATTTTCTTTCAGATATCTAACAATGGCTATAGCAGCAAATATAGTAATGCGATCCACATGCATTCTTGTCTGGAAGAAGTGTAATTCAGGCTGTTTCATCTGAGAGCTGTTTTGTTCTGAGTATGTTGATTCTAGTTATAGACTTTCATTGTTCAGCATAATTAAGTCAAATTTCACACACACACATTTTGAGAGCTTTGTTGGTTAGTGTCCAGTACAAAGTTTTTCAACTCAAGATAGGATACTCATGATTATATTCTTTTTTTAATGTAGTGTGTTCCTAACCAACTCATAAGCTAAAATGGTTCTAACACTCCTTATTGACATGGCTGCCAAATAATTATGATTGAATGCCAGGCTACATATAAGAAAATTCAGCATTGTCTATGAAATCTATTGGATCTAGGGCTACCACCTGTCCCACTTTGTGAGGGACAGTCCCTGTTTGGGCAGTTGTGTCCTGCAAAAAAATTGGAAAAATGGCAAATATCCTGAGATTTTAGGAAAAAATTACTTCCTATATTTTATGTACTAGTTGCATAAAACAGTTATTCTGTATCTGAAACATCAGAATGTTATAAGAAACAGAACGAGCAACTAAAATGCTACAAGAATAAGCTTTTATTTAGTCAAAAAGTGAAATTCTGTCTTTTGTACTGGCCGTGGGCATGTTTCTTCCTGCAAAATCTGACATTTGTATCAAAAATGTCCCACTTTGGGCATTTGAAAAGGTGATAACCCTACTGGGATCACTATGCAGCTTCCACAGGTACTGTCTTTATAAAAGAAGCTCCACTGGTGGGAGAATTTGGCTGTTGAGAATCTAGGTACATTGTTCCTGAATCATTCATGCAGATTTTGAAGACCAATGCATTGGTTGTTCATGGTATATGTCACTATCCTCAGATGAACCTCCAGTTTATTTTGTAGGAGAGAGGAGATATGTTGGTGGTAATCTCAGCTTTTACAAGTTGTCTGTTTTCAAGGCCCCTTTGGATGCCCTTTAATAAAGTGACAGCCATGTGGTACATAAACAGGCAATGTTACATGGGTTTATTCAAGCTTTGCAGAGTACTCTTGTAGCTGTGGGCATTGAGGTTGTTTACAGGCATTCATTTAGTGACAGTATATCTGTAAGAAGCAGCAGCAAGCTGGCAGACAATGTAAGCAGTTGTGTGGCCCATGAATGTCATCTCAATCCACATTTTTTTTCAGGAATTGACATTCAAGTTGGGGAGAAAGAATTTGTTTCCCATTTCAATAGAACGCTGAAATATGAGTTTTGTACCAGACTTTAAAGTGTGGAATGGAAGTCATTTTTGTGTGTTGCCTCTGATACACATTATTCAAGTTTTCTAAGAACACGAATGAAAACATTTCAGAATATTTTTTCTAAGTTATTACTTACCAAGAAAAAAATGGCCTTTCTTAAAAAGCCTAGTAACCAGTGCACAAAGTGCTCAACCTCTTGGCTTAGAGGCACTAGTTTTGATTATGCTAAAACAATTTTTCTTGAGTACAAGTTAAGGTTAAGGAGATCAGGAAACCTATTACTAGAAGTCTTATTTGGCATCATCCTGGATGTCATAACTTTCAATATGTAGATGTTCATTATTCTTACTGGCTTAATTGGGTTGTATCCTGCCCGTGATACAACACCCAACCAGTCTTAGAAAAGGACACATCTACACTGACTGCTGATTGACTAGCCCCTTGGGGGGGAAAGCAGCAGCCAGAGGGTAGATAACTTTAGGACTTTCTTGCCACCTTAAGGGAAAATGAACCTGAGGCTTCTCAGTTGCAGCAGTTGGCTAGAAGCTTCATTTCTGGCAGCTAAGTCTTCATATGGGAACTCTTTCAAACAAAAAAATATTGCCTTTTTAAATATTTTTGATGTATTTTTTTAATTTTCTGGAGAAAACTATCAGATGTGAAGTTGTTCAATCTCGCCCTTTGTTCTTACCCATGGGTTTGGAGCTGATCCATCGGCTCCAAGTCGGCCGCTTTCCAAGCTCTCAATCTCTGAGAAGCTCAAGAAACAGTCCCTATCCCATGATGCTCTGCTGCCAAACCCCAGGTCTAGTTTGCTGCTGCAATGGATCTTACACTCTTCGCAAGAAGCTCGGGCCAGTACCCTTTTTTTTCTTGTCTTTTGACAGAAAATTTTTAATAACTGTGATAGTTTGGTATATATATGTGTAGTTGTCTAAATATTACTTGTTTGTGTTTTTTTGAGGTACTTAGTGTGTGCTTTGTGTGTTTTCGTAGGAGCAGCTGCTCCTAGGCCTTTGGCCATTTCTTTAGTTGAGTTTTTGACAGGAGTCTGTCAGTGATTCTATCTGTTGTTTCTATTTGGTGAAATAGTGAGTGTTCAGGGATCTGAATGTTTTTTTTTTTTTTTTTGTGATTCTTAGTGTTCTTAATAGCTGCAAAGTATAGTTAGGAGTATTTAGGGATCTGAACGTTTTGTGTGATTGCTAGTGTCCTAATAGTTATAGAGTTCAGGGATCTGAACCTTAGCAATTGTGCTGTTTTCTCATTTTTTGAGACATGTCAGAAAAAGAGATCAGGGTTCAAGCGGTGTGGCTGTGGACAGATGTCGTCCATCACCGACCACCACACCTCATGTATTTATTGTTTGGGGCCTCTACACCTGCAAGAGGACTGTTCCATCTGCCACTCTTTTAGTGGCAGAGTTATGCTGGAAAAGCGTAGAAAACTTATCAATAGAGGCCTCTTAAAATCAGACTTCCTAGAGGCTTTAGATAAGTCTGAACAGACCTCCAAATCGTCGAAGGGGTCGAAGTCTTCCAAGGTGTCATCGGAGCCCAAGTCATTGGCTCCAAGCACCTCAGGGAAGATTCAGTCGCCGGCTTCTCAGCCCTCAGAACAGAGTACCGAACCTTTGCCTCGGAGCCAAGTCCAGAGTTTGGAACCGGTACCGGAGGTTTTAAAATCGATGATCCTTCGGTCAGTGGATTCTTCAGCTCCTTCGACCTGTTCTTCCAGGACCCTCTCGGATGTCGATGTGGACCGTGTGGTGCAGAGACTCTTGGAGAACCCGGCATTGGCCAAATTGCTTTCGGCTTCATCTCATCTGGCATCGAAGCCCGACACCCCCCTGTCATGGTTTCTGCTCCTTCTCTGAGACCAATCGAGCCTTTGGAGTTGGAAAGTGAGGACATGATAGTTGTGGAACCCTTGGAGCCGAGACCTATTCCAGTGCCTTCGGCCCCGTCGACCTTGACATCTTCGGTTCTGATCAAAGGGTCTCGGAGCCGACACTCTCTCTCGCTAGGTCTGGGGGGGAGAGTCGAACCGTGGCTTTGGCTCCGACTCTTCCTCTTGGGGCCTTGGTGCAGTTGAGCTTGGCTCCATCCTCTGGTTCGGATCCCGTGGTCTCGGCCCCGAGGAGACTGCCGTCTTCTTCGGAACCAGTGGACTCCTTGGACAGAGACACCGGTGCTTTCGACGCCATGAGGAAGGTCATGTCTGCTAAGACTTTTACCTCTTCAGGTCCTTCCTCTTCTTCCCCTAAAGGACCCCGTTCTGTTTCTGCATCACATGTTCCTACCAAGCGTCAAGACCCAGAGCCTCAGGTATCGCCATCGGGTGACCCCTTCTCTACAGAGACTTCACGAGATGCCCCCACTGATGAAGTCCCTAGGAAGAGACTGTGCAAGAGGAGGCACTTGGATTCCCCTCAGGAATCCTTGACATCAGACACCGACTTAGAGGAATCAGAAGGGTCCCCCATGGTCCCCCTCAGAGGATGTCTCATTTGCAGACATCCTAGAAATACTTAAGCAGAGAGGTGACTGGCAGTTCCTTACCCCTACTGAGAATCAATCGGTGCTTCTGAAGGCCTTTGGGTCTCAACCTTCCACCTCCTGGGTTACTCCGCCTTTCAACGAATTAATGGACTTGATCGCTCGAAAGGTGTGGATTCCATGGAACCGGTCCCTCAGAGGCCCATAAAATTTATCACCTCCCCTCAGGATAAGTCCTTTCTTACAAAGGGAGTCCCTGTTAATGCCATGGTGGTGGCGGTGGCCACCAAGAAAGAGATGTCAGAGACCTCTTCTTCTGTCCATCCTCCTAATAGAGATTCCAGGATGATGGACAGATATGGGAAATGTTAGTTCTACGACATTTGCAATGAGATTGCTTAACTATTTAACCCACTTTACCCGTCTTCAGCGAGATCTCCTCAAAGAGCTTGGAGATACTCTACAGGGCAACACAGATTATGCTGCCTCTGAGAAAGTGACGGCACAGCTTAACACCCTTAATTCCATTGTAAACTCGTCCATGCGGCTCATTTCTTATGCAGCCGAGGGATCGAGCTGGGCAGCAGGTTCAGTGATAGCTCTGTGGAGACAATCCTGTATGCGCTTATGCTCCTTCATGGAAGCCTTCAAGTCTTCCTTTGTTAATACCCCATTTGATGGCTCTTCCTTGTTTGGGCCTAAAGTCAAGGAGACACTCACTAGGTGTGAGCAGGAAGGAAAGCCTCTGTCTGCCATAGGAGTCCATTTTTCCACCCCCACTAGACCATACCCCAAAGGGCAGAAGGGTGGAAAAATGTGGTTCCGGAAGTCCCAAGGAGCTTTTCAGAACACAAGTGGTAAACCCCCTCCAGGGACAGAGGAGGAGGGTATAATGGTAGATGCCGCCCAGGCGGCAGAGGGGGTCTGCAGAACCAGGGTGACAGGGAGCAGTTCCTTGGCAAGCCCTATCAGCGCTCCTGAGAGGAGGCCCGACCGTCCTGCTCTGGAGGCAGTCGGGGGTCACTTAGCTTTATACCCAGATGCCTGGCAAGGAATTACATGAGATTCCTGGGTAAAAAGCATAATTACTAGAGGTTACATCATTCCCTTTTCAGAATCCCCTTCCATTTGTGCAAGAATCCCAGATGTTCCACCCAGTCTGCGAAATCTAGCAGCCATAGAAATTCAAAGGCTGCTGGAAAAAAGAGTCATCCAGCCAGTCCCGGCGGACCAGATAGGATCCCGAACTTACTCCAGGTTCTTTTTAGTTCCAAAGAAAACAGGGGACTGGAGGCCCATCTTAGACCTCAGCAAACTAAATATCTTTGTCAAAAAGGAAAATTTCTGGATGGTCACGCTTCAATCGATACTTCCGTTTCTCGAAATGGGTGATTAGATGTGCTCGATAGATCTCAAGGATGCATACTACCACATCAAAATGGCCAGACCATCCAGAGATCACTTGCATTTCTGGCTGGGGGCCAGTCACTACCAATTCCGAGCTCTGCCCTTTGGTCTTACCACAGCCCCCAGAGTGTTCACCAAATGCATGGCAGTGGTCACGGCTCACCTGAGACGTTTAGGATGCCAGGCGTTTCCGTATCTCGACGACTGGTTCCTCATCGCCACCTCCAGGCATCAACTGATTCACACCAGGGATTACACTGTCAGCCTTTGCTCCTAGTTGGGCATAACGTTAAATTTTGAAAAATCTGCTTTATCGCCGTTGCAGCATATTTCCTTTATAGGAGCAGATATAGACACCACCACCACTACCCTGGTCAGATTACCTCAAGAATGAGTAATCTCCTTACAAAACCAAGTATCCCTTTTGTTGATGGAAAAGAAAGTCCCTGCATTCCAAGTTCTGAAGCTGTTAGGTACCATGGCAGTGACTCTCATAGCGGTTCCTCTGGGCATATGCACATGAGGATACTTCAATGGTTACTCTTCACACAGTGGTCTTATCAGCAACTTCCAATGTCACACAAGATTCTGCTGACAAATACTTGCAAAAAGGACCTCCTTTGGTGGTTGAACAGCCACCAAGTTACTGTAGGTCGTCCGTTTGTACTCCCCCCTCCCACAGCCACAATGACCATGGATGCTTCCTTGATAGGGTGGGGGGGGGCTGGGTCAGGGAAGAACTGTCCAAGGTACTTGGTCAGAGATGGAATCCAGTTTGCACATCAATGTCTTGGAGTTGAGAGCGGTGTCCCTAGCGTTGCAACACTTTCACGACTCTCTACCTCAAGAGACGATTGCAATATAGACAGACAACATGTCGGTAGTCTGGTACATCAACAAGCAAGGAGGAACCAGATCTTACCCCTTATGCCAAGAGGCCCTGAGAATTTGGCAGTGGGCTGTATCCACCGGGCGCTTCCTGATAGCAACGCACATCCTGGGGTCATCCAACGTTATAGCAGACAAATTGAGCAGAGCCATTCTGTTGCCTCACGAGTGGTCCCTCAAAGAGCGAGTGGCGGAAAGGATATTCCGCAAATGGGGCCAGCCTTGCTGTGACCTTTTTGCATCCACGATGAATGCCAAATGCAGAAGCTACTTTGCCCTGTACCCTCCTCCGGGGGACATCCCAAGGGGTGCACTCGTAGACGATTGGCCCTCGGGTCTCCTATATGTCTTTCCTCCGTCCCCGCTGATCCCCAAATTTTTACAGAAAGCCAAAAGCCTGGGAAGGACTGTTATTCTGATATCCCCATTTTGACCTCAGCAGATATGGTTCCCCTTCCTTCAACAATACCAAGTGGAAGAACCTTGGGTTCTGGACCCAGTGCCAGACCTTCTGACTCATTCGTCAGAAGATGTTCTTCATGTTTCACTGTTGCAGTCATTACATTTGGGTAATCTGCTGGCAGGCTGCCCTCAGTCGGCCTGAATTCCAAAGTCTTGGGTCCTGCGTCGGTTGCTGTCTCCTCTTCCATGACAATAGGTCATCAGGGGTATAAAACATGCAGCCGACGCCTTTTTCTTTAGTCTTTCTTGCTGTGCGGTGCCCAAAGCAGAAGCATTTCGCAAGTGCTGGTCGGCCGACTACTGAAATATTTGAGTTTGAGTTTCAGAACCGAAGTCTTCACTAAAGCTAAGTACCCCGTTGGTGAAACTTTTTTCTTGCTCCATTCCAATGTCAGAAAAAGTTAATAATTGTATTACTTGTGGGAAGCAAATACCTCATAAGGATTTCCATTTATACTGTATTCCTTGCCTAGGCCCTGATCAGAACGTGCCTGGCTGTCGGTTTTGTGCTAGATTTAACCACCGCACTATTAAGCGTCGGTATATTTTTCCCTCAGAGTATTTTGGAAACAGATTTAACTACCCAGAAATGTCGTCGAATAGCAATCCGACTACCGGAGTACATAAAAAAAGGAAAGAAAAGGACAGAGAGAGACAATCGAGGTCCAAAAACGACCACGAAGCTTCTCCTAAGCCAGTTGCTGGTTCGCCAGTACTCAGTGAGGTGCTTTCGCAGCCCCTGATACCCACTACGTTTGAGTCACAGGCCTCTACCGACACCCATGTGGAGTCTGGCATGCTGCAAGATACTCAAAGTATTGGACCCATGGATGTATCTCCCTCGGATGGGTCTGGAGCCGCTGAGCAGGCACCGGCTCCTGAGGGTGTATTCAGGTCTCAACATTTGTATATCAAATCGACGACAGCTACAAAACCAAAGACAAAAGCAACTTCTAAAACTAAAAAACCGATGCATGAGCCACGTGCACAGGCCTCTATGCCTAAAAAACAAATGATCAAAATGGCTGAAGACCTTATTACCTTGATCAGGGGTACCCATCCCCCTCCAAATAAGAGGCATAGGCAAGACACAGATTATGAATCTTCAGATCAGGTTTCTATTTCTTCTGATCCTTCTTCTGATCAGGAAATATCTATACCTTCCTATGAGAATTCAGATGCAGAGGAGTCTATACCATCTGCATCACCTCCTGAGGATTATTCATTTGGAGAAACCTTGCATACTTTGAGGGAATATTTTCACTGGGAGAGTCAAGATTTCTCAGAATCAAAAAAGAGGCTCAGGGATTTTCTCCTTCTCCCACAGCACAGGCCTTTAGCCTTTATTCCCCCTGTTTTAGACATTGTGGATGATGTGTTTTCGGAGTCAAGCTTGATCCCTGACTCCTTACCTCCAGCTCCCAGCAAGTCTGACAGATATTACAGGGTCCCTGACTCGCATCATTTTTTATTTAGAATCCCTGCTGCTGATCTTGAAACTATTTCACAGGGTCCAAAGGGAGTTAAGGCCTCAACAGCAAAAAATCCTACCCCCTCTGACAGAGATTCAAGGGCACTGGATAGATGGGGAAAAAAGGTTTTATACATCTGCAACCTTGGCAATTAGGGCCTTAAACTGTCAATTTCATATGCTCAAGTATCAACAACATGTTATGGGATTGCTGAAACAGAAAATGATGTTGATTTCTGAATGTGCAGAAAATAAAGAATTGCAGGAATTATTGCATGCAGCTGAACAGGTTGGAAAGCATACTTTGTAATGTGGTTTTGATTCCTTAGAGGCCTCCTACAGGGCCGCAGTTACTGGATCTGTGATTAGGAGGCATGCCTGGCTAAAGGAACAAAATTTGCCTGATCATGTTAAAGCTAAATTGCTAAATGCACCTTTACAGCATGATACTCTGGTATTAAGGCAGAAGAGGTTTTAAAGAAAATGGAAGACAAAGCTAAGTCTATGCAAACTGTAAAAGACTTCTTACAAGTGCAGCCACCAAGATTCAGTAGACAATGGCCTACATAAAATTGGTCCTTTCCTGTGTCAGACAGAGCTCAAAGGGGCAAATCCAGACACCCTAAGGATTCCAGATACCAGGCACAAGATTCATACAGGTCAAAGCAATGGGGCGCTTCTACCTCCAAAATTGGAGGAGATAAAGTGCAAACCTACAGAAAACAGTCCCAATTACTTCCCTCTGCCTACACCAAGCACTTATCTTTTGGCAGCACCCTTAGCGGGAAAATTAGCACTTTTTGCTCAAAATTAGCAGTTAATAACCCAGGATAGGTGGGTGCTAAACATAGTATCACAGGGATACAGATTCCATTTCCATACTCTGCCAATGGCAAACGGTTGGCCAGATCTGCCAAAAAATCAATGGGCAGAGGCACAAGAACAGGTTACATCCCTCATGGATATGGGGGCCATTCAGCCAGTACTAGAACAGGAAAAAGGACAAGGTTTTTACTCAAGACTGTTCTTGGTACCCAGAAAGGACAAGGCCTGGTGGCCAATACTGGATTTATCAATTTTGAACACATACCTGGACATTCCAAAATTCAAAATGCTGACTTTGCAGCAGCTTCTGCCCATGCTGGGCAAGAATGCTTGGCTGGTGACATCAGACCTAAAAGAGGCATACCTGCATGTCCCAATAAGACAGTCATGCAGAAGATACCTCAGATTCAAGGCTGGCTTAATGCATTACCAATTCTCTGCACTGCCCTTTGGCTTATCTACTGCGCCCAGGGTCTTTACAAAGTGCCTGGCACCAGTAATTGCATTTTGCAGGCAAAGAAGTATACAAATATATCTTTACTTGGACTACTGTCTCATTCAAGCAGAGAACAAGGACATTCTTCTTCAACACCTGGCATTTGTGAAAAGGCTTCTAACATGCTAGGGTACACAATAAACGAAAAGAAATCACAACTGGTACCCTCTCAAAAGATAACATTCCTGGGTGCAAGCTTGAATACAACTGCCCAGATGGCTTAACTCATGCCAGACAAGCAAAGGCAACTGACTACTTACTTCAAACTGATGGCAACAAAAACTCAGTTATCTGCAAGACAAATTCTGCAGGCTTTGGGCTTCATGGCATCCTGCATTCTACTGATTCCATATGCAAGACTGCATATGAGGAAACTTCAGTGGTACCTAAAAAGTTTATGGAGTAAACATTGTCACAGTCTGGAAACAATGATTCCTCTCATTCCCTGCCTACAACATGAGTTTCTATGGTGGGCAAAGGCATGTCACCAAAACATGGGACGGGCCTTCACTCTAGCCCCTGCCAGCCAAATCTTAACAACAGATGCATCAGATTATGCCTGGGGGGCCCACATGGCGGGAAGATGCATTCAGGGCATATGGACCCCAAAACAAATGCATCTACATATCAACCAGAAAGAGTTGCTAGCTGTTCAAAATGCCCTAACAGCCTTCAAGGACTTACTTCATCCAGGACAACTACTGATAAAGATGGACAACACCACGGTCATGTGGTATATAAACAAGCAGGGGGCACGCACTCATACCCCCTTTGCAGATTAGCCATGGCACTGTGGGACACAGCTTTGACTTACCAAATACATCTTCAAGCTCAATTCCTGCCAGGAAAACAAAATACTCTGGCAGACGATTTAAGCAGAAACATTATGGATCCTCATGAGTGGAAACTAGATCCACAAGTCTTCAGCATGATAACAAAGAATTGGGGGAGCCCAGGCATAGATCTGTTTGCCTCTCCTCAAAATTATCAATTGAAAAGATTCTGCACAAGGACTTATCACAGACAAGCATGGAAAGTGGACGCCCTATCCTTCAGTTGGAAAAACCTATCAGTTTATGCCTTTCCTCCTTTGCCTCTTCTTCCCAAGGTCCTCCTAAAAGTCAGACAAGAGATACCAAAGAAGATACTAATTTTCCCCGGACTGGCCCCACCAATACTGGTACCTAATCCTAAAGAACTTGTCTCAATATCCAGCTTGGACCTTACCTCAAAGATCTCAACTACTGTCCCAGCAAAACAATCAGATCCTGCACAATCAACTCCAGTCACTGAACCTGGCAGCATGGCTGATCATGTAATTATACAAACAACACCTCTCAGTAAAGCTGTAATGGATGTGATTTTGGAAGCCAGAAGGCCTAGTACTAGAAAATCTTATGCTGATAAATGGAAGAGATTCTGTGCTTGGAATCAAGCACAAGGAACTGATACAGCAGAACTAAATATTCCTCAGATATTAGAATACTTGACTGAGGTGCTTGACAAAGGCCTATCTTTCTCATCAATTAAAATCCATGCCTCTGACATTTCGGCTCATTACAATACAGAGCCACCAATCTTTTCTCATCCTTTACTAAAGCAGTATCTTAGAGGTGCCAAAAATTTAAGGCCTCCTAGAAGATCACCAATACCTGCATGGGACCTCAGTTATGTGTTGAAAAAGCTCACCCTGCCTCAATTTGAACCAGCTGCTACCGCTGATATAAAGTTCTTATCATGGAAAACAGCTCTGACCTGCGGTAGTGGTGCTGCAGTAGCATTGTCGCCTTACAGCAAGATGTTGTCACATTCGATTCTCAGCTAGAGCGTCTTCTGTGTGGAGGCATGCATGAATGGGCGTGCCTTCATTGAAGGTTGTGCGTCAGGGCTGGTAACTCTGCACGTAAAAATCCACTACCAAACATTAGCGGACCGGAGTTCCACTGTGGCGACCCCTAACTGGGATAAGCCGAAAGACGCAACATCATGGAAAACAGCTCTGCTACTAGCAATTACTTCAGCAAGAAGAGTCTCAGAGCTACAGGCCCTCATGGCTGTGGAGCCTTTTATCATATTTTACCCAGACAGGGTGTCTCTGAGGACAAATCCAACATTTATGCCTAAGGTAGATTCCAGTGTGGCTATTAACCAAACTATTCATCTGCCAACCTTTTATCCAAATCCGCAGAACAAGGGGGAGAGAATTCTGCATTGCTTGGACATACACAGACAGCTAAGATTCTACTTGAGCAGGACTAAAGCTCTAAGAAAAACTGAACAATTACTAGTGACATATGCTGCAGGATCAAAAGGAAATGCTATTTCAAAGCAGACTATTTCAAAGTGGATAAGCCACTACATTTGTTTCTGCTACTTACACCATGATAAACCTGTGCCCAAGGGCATTAGGTCTCATTCCACCAGAGCTGCAGCAACTTCAGCAGCCTTTCTCAGGGGAGTACCAACCAAAGACATTCTAGAGGCTGCTACTTGGAGTTCTGTTCACACCTTTACAAAGCATTATCATTTGCCTCTCTACTCTAAGTCCAGGGCAGGCTTTGCCACTGCAGATCTGCAGGGCCTTATAGCCACACCTAATGCTGTTTAGCTCCAGCCTCCCAACCCTAGCTTTGGGATTCTACCCAAATGTAATGGCTGCAACAGTGAAACACGAAGAACATAGTACAGTTGTGTACACTTACCATAAATGTAGATGTTCAAGTGTATTCACAGTTGCAGTCCAGGTTACCTGCACGCCCACCCTCCCTCTTTCATTCTGGAGTTTATCTTTCCTTCTCTATCTTCTACAACCTATGTTGTGTATTTGCTTGTAGATGAAGGTAAAGTTTATATTGAATCATGTATATATTTATATATATTTTTGCTACCTTTTTGGGGGCACCTGACATCTGGGACAAGAAAAACTAAAGAAAATGGCATCGGCTGCATGTTTTATACCCCTGACTACCTGGCGTCATGGAAGAGGAGACAGCAACCGACGGAGGACCCAAGACTTTGGAATTCAGGCCGACTGAGGGCAACCTGCCAGCAGATTACCCAAATGTAATGACTGCAACAGTGAATACACTCGAACATCTACATTTATGGTAAGTGTACACAACTGTACTTTCTTCACCCCTCTCTAATATCCCTCAGACTAACAGCTTGGCTGCTCCACTTCTCAACCTAGCCAGGTCTCATGATTTGTCTCCCGCTGTTCAGCATATTCTGGTTTCCTCTCATAAAGTCTCCACCAGGAAACTATATAACAGCAAATGGAAATGATTTGGTCATTGGGCTTCTCAGCATGGTATTGACCCCTTTATAGCCCCTATTCATAGCATTCTGGAACTTTTGACTTCACTTTTCCATGGTGGTGCGGCAGCTGCTACTATAAGGGTTCAATTGGCTGCCATATCTAACTTCCATGTGGGATGCGGAGGTTCTAACATCATGTCCCACAGATTATGTAAAGCCTTTTTGAAAGGGACTCATCACCTTCGACCCACTATCAGACATCCGATTACTCCCTGGAATCTAAATTTGGTGCTGTCTCAACTCATGCTTCCCCCTTTTGAGCCTGCATCTTCTTGTCCTTTGAAGTTCCTTTCTTGGAAGACAATTTTCTTAGTGGCCACTACTTCGACGCGTAGACTTTCTGAACTTCAAGTACTCTCTATTAGGCTCCCATATTTGGTCTTCCACCCTGACAGGGTGTCTCTAAGAACAAATCCATCCTTCCTACCGAAGGTCTGTTCCGAAGCGAACTTGAACCAGTCCATTGAACTTCCCACTTTTTTCAATCACACCAGTAAATTGGAATACATGTTGCATAAGCTTAATGTTCACAGACAATTGAGATTTTATTTGGACAGAACAAAATAATTCAGAAAATCAGATCAACTATTTGTTTCCCTTGCTGACAATAAGAAGGGCCTTTCGGTATCCAAAGTTACGTTGTCCAAATGGCTTTCTGATTGTATAAAGTTTGCATATTCTTCTTCACATCAACCTTTAGAACATGAAGTGAAAGCTCATTCTACCAGGGTTGTTTCTACGTCCTTAGCTCATGCAGCTTGTTTACCTTTGGACACTATTTGTGCAGCTGCTACTTGGTCCAAACCTCATACGTTTATTACTCATTATAAAGTGGACAGGGCCTCCAGGGACAGGGCTTCCTTTGGTTCCACCATTCTCAGGAATGTACTCCCGTGAGCCACCCAGGATTAGGGTGCTTGGGACACCACCCACGTGTAAGAACAAATGGTGAGATTGAACAACTTCACATAAAGAAGTTATGTTTTTACCATAACGTTCCATGTGAGTTGTTTATCTCGCCTTTGTTCTTACACTCCCTCCCATCTTCCCCCTCCATGTTCTGGAAGAACGGGTATGGCTGGTGGTCTGGTTGATCTTACTAGTATCCTCTTGTCAGCAAGGTTATCTTTTAACTAATTGTAAATAGTTACTTTGTTATATTGGGTTGCTTAGTTGTGTTTTCTTGCTGGGTTCAGCAAACTAGATCTGGAGTTTGGCAGCAGAGCATCATGGGATAGGGACTGTGTCTCGAGCTTCTCAGAGATCGAGAGCTTGGAAAGCAGCCGATTGGCTCTGAACCCACGTGTAAGAACAAAGGCGAGATGAACAACTCACATGGAACGTTATGGTAAGAACATAACTTCTTTTTTTATTAATATCAGAAGTTTCTTGTCAGAAACTGCAGTTTTAAAAAACTAAATCAATATGTATTCCTAGTGAAAATATATCAGGAGATTCTGACAGGGAAAGTTGTTTTTCTTTGTCTAATTCTCAAGCACAAGACGACGATTCAGAGGAATGTTTGTCTTCTCCAACTCCATTAGATGAATTTTCATTTTCTAAGACTATGTCCAGCATGAATGATGTATTTTTCTGGGAATAAGTGCATGTCCCCTCCCCCAAACTGAGGAGATCCCTCATAACCGGATAAATTTCCTGAAACAGCAAAGTGAAGCTGAACAGGGAATTGATATCCTTGTCCAGTACTAACAAGTATGAGTAATGAAAGGGATGACCTCATTATAATTCAAACTGCTGTTCTAATTCCTTTATACTGCCCAAAAACTTTTAATTACTTTTAAGAACAGGAACAATTTGTAATGTAAAGTTTTCGGGCAGTCGTAAGGAATGAGAATAATAGTTTGAATCATTGTCATGTGTCGGTGTTATTTTTTTGGGGAGAGGGAGACTCAGCATTCTTTCCTCACAACAAAAGTACTCCTTTCGTCAGTAAGTCTGCCAACCGAGGCATGCGTGTGTAATGCACGCAAGACAGGAACAACACTTGCACATTTGTGTATCTTCCTGAATGTAAGCCAGAGTGATTTTTCAGTTGTAAGGACATCAAAATAACACCTTACGGTGTTTTCAGCACTCATTTTCATGCCAGCATGACAATTTCGCAACTGCGAAAATCTGGTTGCGATAATACATAAGTACCGGTCAGCAGGGATCCTTTCAAAAAAAAGGACAAGACTACACCTTCAGAATAACTATGGCAGCATTCCTCTCCCTCTCTCTCCTGTTCCTACATCTCTAAGTCTGTGCTGTAGACTGGCTCTCAGTCTTTCCTTTTGGCAACATGTTGTTTCAGACTCTTGGGTACTAATACTGGTTCAGGAAGAGTATTTCTGCTGAGTCTTTTACCAGATGTCAGGTGTCCTTAACATGGGTTTCTTCACTCCTTAGCAAGCTAGGCTTCTAGGTAAATGTTCAAAAATCCTCATTGTCATACAGGATTGTGTGTTTAAACTGCCTTCTAGATCCTCCTCCTCCTCCTTCAAAGGGGTTCATAATAGAGGAAAACGTGAATCTCTATCTGAAAACTTTCCTGATCTTCAGTCAGTCAGAAAATATCTCAGGATTCTTTGATTCTCATGATTCTTCTTGCCAGGTTGTACATGAGAAAAATTCAATATAAAATAAAAACGTGGTCTCAAAATTCTCAGTTTTTGCTTGGAGTAGTTTTTATGGAGGTAAATGTGTGAGGCCTGTGGGACAGGTTCAGATGGATGAAAGCACATAAATGTCAATTGGATGTTCTCTGTGATTTATGCTATATTATCTCTTCATGACCTGTGATTCCTGGGACCATTGCAGGTGTCTACAGATAATGCCACAGTGATGTGGTTCACAGCTGAGCAGGACCAGGACAGATCCACACAAATGAAAATTAAATGAAGGTGGTCTTCCAGGAATGGATCCATTTGTGGAGAACACCTCCGGTAGACCTGTCCACAACCTTTCAAAACATGCAACTAAGTAAATTCTTCAGCAAGACTCTTTGCAGGCAGGCCAGGAAAACATATGCATTTTCATTCCTATGGTCATGAATATTCCTATATGCATTTCCAGCCTTTACACTGATACCCAGGGTCATTCTGAAGATTTAGAAGGACTCTCCAAAAAATTATTGTAGTGATTCCCATCTGGTCCAGGCAGCATTGGTTCTCCCATCTTATGGAATTGGCCAGGTGCAATTACCACAAACTTCCCCACAGGTTGGATCTACTCACACAAGAAAAAGGGAAGTTTGCTATACCCTAATGTCAAACAACTTAAACTGACTGCCAGGCTGATTCATTTCTAATACCTTTTAGGCACCTTATTCATGAGGATTGCAGCAGGTAGTAAAGGAGGCAAGAAATCCTGCTTCTAGAAAATCTTATGTTAGCCAGTAGAAAATATTTTCTAGTTTGTGCATCACCATTTACCAGGCCTCTCAAACATTTGTGTGACTTACTATTCTATGGCCTGTTTACTTCTTTGGCAAGGGGTATATATCAGCCATTTCAGCATGTCTGTCTGTACATCCTCCTCTTTTTTTCAGATTTTGCTCAGACTATTCTATTTTTTAATTTCTCCAAATCTTTTGGGTTTCTAATACCAGACGGGAATGGACCCCATTCCTAAGTCAAAGTACAATTAAAGTTTATGAAATTAGTATTGTTTCAATCTTTGATGTCAGACAAAAGTCCTCTTCACAGCACCCGTAATGTGCCCAGTAGTGACTCCTTCAGCTGTTCGTATGGAGTTACATGTATTGGTAATGTATCTAAATATGATTGTAGATTCTTTTTTATAAGACGGGTTGCTCCTATTAATATTGGAACTGTCTAGGTATTCCTCTTCCACATTGCTCTCATTTCTGTCTGCAAATAGGTTCATAGGTAGGTACTAGGCTATCGGCGCAAGGGCCTAAGTAAGCCTAGCCAACAAGGTTCCCTGGCTTTCACCACCCGAGAAAATTATTTTCCTGTACGCCTGTCAAGCAGAGCCACAGAAGTGATCCCCGGGGTGAATTTCTTATCTCCCATCCAGGCATCAAGATTTCTCTTGGAGTGCTAATGAGGAACTTTGCTTGACATAGATGGGTAGCTTGTTCCAGAGTATAGGAAGTCTCTGGGACAGGAATCTATCCCTCCAGCATGTCCTGTTTATTGTGGTGACAAGGTTTAGGTCCCTAGAGCGTGTAGCTTGCAGGGATTGGGATTTCTTTAGGTGTAGCATGTCCAACAGCTCTGGGTTTAACATAGCTTTATATGTTAGGCAGAGATCTCCTCGGAGTAGACATGCTACAGAATAAAGCTGGAGTTTTTTGAGATGGTCAGTGTAGGGCATTTGTTTGAGGCCAGTAGTCCTCTTTGTGAGGTACTTCTGTGGCCTTTCCAGCTGCTGTAGCTGTCTTGTGAGGTACATTCCAAAAGGGGCATTGTACTCCATAATGGGGCTAATGAGTGCAGAGTAGAGGGGAACAATGACTTCTTTTTTCTTGGATGAGAACCCTTTTGTGATGAGGTGTGCCACATAGAAGTCTTGAAATCTTGATATTTTATGACTTTGTGTCTCTCTGTATGCAAAACACTGTAGTCACTGGGTGTAGTGGTTTCAGTGACCAATGATACTTTTGTCTTCTTTTCATGGACCACTATATCTGGTTTTCTTGAATCTATCTTTTGAACTGTTGATAATGGGTGATTCCATGCGATGCAGATTTCATCATTTTCTGTGATGCTTTGTGGTTCATGTTTCCAGTGTTTTTCAGCCACTTCAGTACCATAATGTTTGCACAATCCCCAGTGCAACAGTCTTGCCACATTATTTTGCCATTTGTATGTCACAAGCAGCAACAAGGTGCTTGACTGTTTTCAATTCTGTTTTACAAAAACCTACATTTGTCTGTTTCTCCGACATGTTCAATGGACTTTGTAAACCAGTGTGTATGTAACCCACTATCTTGGGCTGCCAATATTAACCTTTCATCTTTTGGTTTGAATTTGCCTCTCCTTAACCACTCCTGTGTTCTATCCTGATCAACATGAGGTTCCAGAAGTTTTCTATACTTGCTACTATATTTATGCATTTTCCACATTTCTTGCCTTTTCATCTGATCCTTCACAATATATTCTTTTTTTTGTTTTTTTTTTTGCACATTCAGTTTCTGCCAGATTTTTATCTACTTGTGGTTTGATTTCCATTCCTGCTTGACACCGATATACTTCTGCTAGACTAAGCAGGGAAGTCATCTCAGATTTATTCTCTTCATTTTTCAAAATTTACACTACGTTTGGAACTTGTGAGGTCAGCAGATATTTGTGTAGTCCCACAGTTGCAGAGCTATACATGTAATCAATTTCAAGAAGGCCCATACTGCCTTCAGAACAGGGAATATATAATTTTGGTATCCACTGATTTTTTTATAAATCATTTGGTGAGCATGAAGCATCCTTCTTGTTTTCCTGTCTAATCTATCCAGCATGTTTTGGGGCCAGTCAGTCACTCCAAAACTGTAAGTTAGGGCAAGTAGAGCAAACTGGTTTGTAGCTTGAATTTTGTTCCTAGATGTCAACGCTGTTTTCAAGATTAATTTAAGTCTTCTAAAATATTGCTTACTAAGTTTTATTCACATTTGCTCATGTTTTATTGTTGATCCTTCATCAATTCCCAAATATTTATATACTCTCTCTTTCTCAAGTTATTTTATATCACATTCTTGTCCCAAACTGATGTTTTTTTGGTGCTGCAGTTTTCCTTCTTTAAATGTTGCTTTTGCACATACATCCTCTGAAAAAGTTTTGACTACTTGCAGTTGTGATTTCAGTTCCTCATCTGATGAGCTATACAGTTTTAAATCATCAACAAAGAGAAGATGAGAGGTCTTTGTCATTTTCTAGGAGCCAAATTATAGCCATGGGTTCTGTTAAGTAGAAAACTTAAAGGGTTAAGAGTAAGACAGAAAAGCAGTGGTGACAGGGAGTCACCCTGGAATATCCCCCTTTGAATTTTTGTCACTGGAATAATAATTTGCTCTTTGTAATGGCTTATTTGCAAAGTGGCCTGCCACTGTTTCATGGTCACTGTAATGTAATTGATCAGTGTAGGATGCATATTATACATTTTAAGCACTCTTTTATCCATGAATGTGGGATACTATCACATGCTTTTTTGTAGTCAATCCATGCCATATTTAGATTCTTCCCCTTTTTTTACACTTCTTCATTATGACTTTATTTAGCAACAGATAATTCTTTGTTCCATATTACTTTCTTTTATTACCCTTTTGTTCTATTGTCATAATTAAATTTTCTTCTAAATGACTATAAACTCTGTCGGCATCAATTCTGGTGTATAGTTTATGTGTCATCCGAAGGCAAGTTGTTGGTCTATAATTTTTATGATAACTTGCAGGTTCACTCTTACGCAGGAACATAGTTTTTCCCGTTGTTAAGTAGGTTGGTGTCTGTTCAGGGTGCACATATAAATAGTTCTTACTCTTGGCTAAGTCTTCGTGCAAAGATGTTAATACTTTTAGTCAGAAGTTAGGTACTGCATCTGCGCCTGGGGTTTTCCAACTGAAGGCTTTTCTTAACTTTATCTCAATCTATCTGGCCATTACTTCATCCCATTTCATATCCTGTACCTTTGAACTTCTTATTCTGTCTTTTACTTCTTCTAGCAATTTAGCATCTTTGTTATGTTCCACAGGATCTTCATAGATATTTCTCCAAAATGTATTTATTTCTTCTTTTTTGGGTGGTCTTTCAATTCATTTTACCTTGTTTCCCAATTCTGTATAGAACTTTTTAGGGTCCTCAAAAATTACTTATTTTGTACTTTTCCTTTATATTTATCTGTGTATCTTCTAAGTTTTTCTGCCTGCGCTGAGATTTTTAGTTTATTATTTGCGATAGTGCATGATAAATGCTGAGCCATTATAATACTGCTCATTGCTTTTATCACATCTGTCTTTGAGTATTTTTGTTGATCTGTTCCCTCTTCTATGCTCTTCTAACAGTGATACTTCTTGTCTTAATTGCTTTACAGTTTTCTCTATTTGATACTTCTATGATGGTATTCGATTTCTCCCCTTCCTTTTCCTTACTACCTTGTGTTCTTGAGGTAGAATTTTATCTGTTATTAATTTACGTAGATGCACAGTAATATATCCTGTTTACTTCTGTTATATCACATGGACAGTTTTAATTAGTGTATTCATTTGTTTTATCAAACTTCCGACTTTTTGGGTTTTATTGACCTTCTGCAGTCTATTTCTTTCATTGATCTTAATATGTGTATCTATCTCTATTAAATCGAAGAACTCTTCTCTTAGCTCATTTTCTTCTAAACTATGGGTACATTTTTTGTTCTCTATTCCCTGCAGGTATTCCATAGAGAGTTTTGTAGTATCTTCCTGTGGAACATTCTCTTCAATTTCTTTGTGTGTCATATGTTGCTCTGTCATATGGGAACTCACTGGCCTATCACTCCTCAACATTGAATGCATCACAGTTGCCAGTTTCCTGTTCCTTCCCTTGCTGTCTAGCTCCAAGTGAATGTTTATACTGGTTTCCTGTGGAAGGCTCCAAAATATCTTCATATGGCAACTGCCCATTTGCTTCTTGTTCCACTGGTTTCTCCTTAATTTGGATGTTTGTTGCTCTATCCTGCTGTGGTGCTTTCTGAGTTAGATTTTTTTACACTGAATCCTTCACTTTGCAGGTACTCCATAACCTCAGTTTCTATTTCTATCTTCTTTTCTGCTTTTCCTGTTTGTCTTCTTATTTTTTGTATTGTAAAGCTTTCCATGTCCAGATTCCTTTGCCTGTATTTCTCTACAGATATCATTGGTGCTACTCTTTTTGCATTGATTAATCTTGCTTTTTCCTTTTTATAAATATTACACCATAGTAAATCTCTTTTTCTTTCCTACATCCATACTTCTTCAGATGTCTCCTGATTTTCCTGTTTCTTTGTACTTTGGGGCCTCGTTTCATCATGCTGTGCTGTAACCTGTGTTATACTTTCTACACCAAATCCTTCACTTCACAGGCATTCCATAACATCAGCTTCTATTTTTTTTTTTTACTTCTACTTTACTAATTTTCTTTTCTACATTTCTTCTTTGTGATATTATTTTTTTATTGTGAAATTTTCCATATCTGGATGCCTTTGCCTGTATTTCTCTCTTAATATCTTTGGGACTGCTTTTTTGTACTGTTTGATTTGGCTTTCGACTTTGCATAAATATTGCACCATATCAAATCTCTCTTTCTTTCCGATGTCCATATTTCTTTTTTATACTTTTCAAAAATCTCTAGGTTTTGTTGTTTATATTTTCACACTTCCTCAGATGCTTCTTTTTCCAAACAGATCAAAGTTTCTTGGTCTGTGTAATGTTTTTACAGATCTGTTGTATTAATGTATACACATTTTTATTTGAGGGCTTCTGACAGTTTTTCTTGTGTAAGTATTTTTCTTTCCTCTAATTTATCTCTTAATCTTCTTGTACATCTTGTGTTTGGAAATTCTGGGCTTTTTGCATAATAGTAGCAATACACAATTTCTTTCTAATCCTTAATAGTCCACTCTATCATCTTTATAGCTCTTCGTTGGCCTATCAGTTTTTGTGGTCTGCTACTCCCTTCTACAACAGGGGGGGGCATCCTCCCACTGGGCCTGACCTAGCCCCATTGTAGGAATGTTTCCATATTTTGAGCATTCTAGACTGTCATTTGTTTTCATTTTTGTTCTTCAAAGAGGTTTTTCTGCTGATATGTAAGGTCACCAGTTATTGAGGTGACACTTTACTGAGATCTTTAACTTTTTGCTGGGGAAGTTATTTCTCTGTATGCCTGAACCAGCTATTCTGGTTGTTTTATTAATCTTTTTGTTATACTAACTGGTTCATTGCCCTTACATCTGCAAGAAAGAAATGGGTTGCAACTATTCATGATGTATTAACCCCTTTTGCTTTTCCATACATATAAGGCTATCAGTAGGAAAAGTACCCATATATGTTCTTCCTTCTTTGAGTGTACTTTGAATCTAGTGTTTGGTCTCATTTCTTTCAAAACTTGAATGACAGGGAGAATAGATTCTGTACACCCTGGTCATATGTTTCAACTTGGGTATTACCTTGTCAGTACTAAATCCTTTAGGAAAGGTATACAACTGCAGAATTTTTAGTATGGGGTTGGAAAAGGGCAACCTGTGTCAATTCAGACAATTCCAAATGGTTGTTCTTTACTATATCTTTTCTTGTTATTTGTACCATGGTAAAACATTTTCAGGCAGGATTAGGGCAAATTCTAATGTGTGTGTTATCTGACCATCTCAAGGATTACTTGCATAAAATTAGACCCTCTTAGTAAAAAAGTCTGCATATCATTGTTGGAGCCCTCCTGTGTCCTGAAAGAGTGCTCTTCAAACTATCTGGAGATATACAGAGCTGAGTATATTTTTCTGGCACTTCAGAGTTGTGTACTGGTAATTGTTGTTTGACTAATTTTATATTATTGCTGGCTGACTTCAGAGTTGTGCACTGTTATTTTTGCTTCACTGTATAGTTTTTCAGATCTCTGCTGAAGGTGTTGGTTTTCCCATACCCACCCTTCCTATTCCTGTGTTGTTGTTTAAATTTGGAGGTTTTTGCAGTTGCCCACCCCCACTGTAGATTTGATCTGGGACACTCCCCCCAGTCCCATCTCTTTACCTCATTCTACCTAATAGACTTATTCTGCATTGTTTTTAGTAATTTTTAATTTAATTGCATTTTTAAACTGTTTGGTCTAACATTGCTACATACTCAAGTGTGCTAGCTTGCACTGTATTTGAATTGTTTTGACTTCTGTTTTAGCTACTTTTCTGTATAAAAAAACACCTTCCCTGTCACTAGTGTAGTCCAGATTCAGATTTGCTGTATTCAGGACTGTATGTAAGCTTCTGAGCCCCCCCCCCAAGCTTTCTGTGTTGGAGGGAAGCCTTCTGGCTTTTCAGTGGGAGTGGTAAGCACTAGGTAACCTATCTACCACAACATAAGGAGTGGCTCTGGCCCAGAAATTGTAGTTATTGGCCGTTTGGGCAGTTTTTCCATCTCTCTCAACTTTCTGATTTAAAAGCCCACATTTGCACTTGTTTCCCCCCTTTCCTGTAACTAGTTTAGTCCAGATACAGATTCTTACTTTTAGCACTTGAATTTGCTTATTCGTGATCAGCACTTGTTCAGAACTTGTAAGCACTAAATAACCTACTAATTACTACAGCACTCAACCTTCCTCATTACCTAGAGGAAAACAGTTTTGGTACTTACTTTCCTCACTTGCTTAGAGAAAAACAGCTCTTGTACTCACTTTCCTAACTTATCTAGAAGAAAGTAGTTTTTTTATTCAGGCACGTCTAAGGGTCAGCTCCCAGTGTTCTCTCCTGTCTATCTGATGAATCTGGGCATCTTGGGGCAATGTAGAAATTGCCTCATCTACACAGACAACCCTCTCCTCCTACCACCCAACACTACAACCTGTGAGAGATGCACTTATCTAGCCAAACTGGAGGTAAAGCTCTCTCCAATCAAGACTGAACTTGACAGTCAAGAGGAGAAGGTAAACACTTGCATCACACCACACTCATCACATAGTCTCACTAAATCTACACCACCAAAATCCACACATAGAAACACAAAAACATTCACGGAGGGTCTCAATAATAATCTGCTCAAGCAACAGAGACCTCCAAAGCAGAAATGCAAGCAACCTTCACCCCCCAACACAACCCAAATGACACATAGCCCGCAGACTCAGTGTGCCACTCAACCACAGCCAATAAGGCAAAACAACGTACCCAACACACTAGTCATAGGTGACTCTATAGTCAGGCACACTGATGTCCCACTCACCAGGATAAACAAAGAGAAGGTTACTGTCAGCTGCCTGTCGGGTGCCAGGATCCGCCACATAACCCACGCACTCAGGTCACTCCACAACAAGTACAAATATGACTCTGTCATTGTCCATGTTGGTGTGAAAGACCTGAGACGTACCTCCCTGGACTACATGAAAAGAGACATGGAAGAGCTCTCCGATCTTGTAGCCCAGGCAGGTATGACCCTAGCCCTGAGTAGCATTCTGCCGTCACCCAGAATGATGCCGCAGTACAAGAACAAAATGATTGACTTCAACAATTGGCTAAGCTTCTGTTGCCATTCTAAAGGGATCCAATATCTGTCTGCCTGGGATGACATGGTTGACAGACCACAATGCTTTGCCAGAGATGGCCTGCACCTGTCACCCCTGGGATTCTGGATACTGGCTAAGGTTCTTGCCGCCCCTATAGTGCCTTTTTAGGCAAGGTTCAAATGACAAATTCACCACCGTAACAGGAACAGGCAAGCAAAAACTGAGGGTGATGCTACTCAATGCCAGAAGTCTAAATCTCAAAATGCACTCACTCGAGGCACTCCTTAAAATGGAGAACATCAATATCTGTGCAGTGACTGAGACCTGGTTCAAGGCTCCAGAGAGCACCCCTGCACTACCAGGCTATAACTTATATCACACTTTTCGGCCATGTAACCTGGACCAGAACACCAAAGGCGGAGGTGTATCCATATTCATTAAGGATATCCACACCTCCAGGCTAGTTGCTCAGCATAATGCAGCCGAGGTTATCCAAGTGCAACTAACTCTGGGCAAAACTGCAATCCAAATTGTAGCTTGCTACAGATCACCCACCATGCCCCAGGATTCCCAATCCTCTTTTCTTGATGTACCGGAAAATATTAGGGTTCAACCAAACACCCTAATAATGGGCGATTTCAACTACCCCACGTTTAAATGGGAAAACTACTCATGTACCAACTCCTTCACTCAATGCTTTCTGGAATTCATAAACTCCAATGCCCTGGATCAACTTATCCACACCCCCGCCAGGGGCAACAATATCCTAGATCTAGTCATTACCAATATTACTGACCGGTGTTCCACACCTGAAGTCAATGCCTCATTGGTCCGATCCGACCATAAGCTAATTACCCTAGATATCCACATCCTTCCTCCACCCCCCCATTAAGGAAACCATGGTAAAAGATTTCTCCAAAGCCAACTTCATGCTTCTTAAGACAGAAGTGATAAACTTCATGACACCCATGCAGATGGACAATAAATTTACGACTACTGAATCCTACACAATTGCACTTTATAAGCACTTACATGAGTGCATGGATCGTGCTATCCCAAACAGAACAAAGACACTATCCTCCAAATAAAGGAAGCCAATCTGGTGGACCCCTGCCATAAACAAACTGTACAACAGAAGGAAGAAACTCTTGCAAAAGAGAGTAAAATCCCATGAGTGGAGGATCTCCCTGGTCAGCCTCACGAAGAAACTGCGATCCCTGATAAAATCCTCCAAAGCTAGTTACGAAAACAAAATCGCCACTGATTCTAGCTATGTCAAGAATCTGAATGGCAACACTCAGATTGCTCTGAGTTACAGCACAATGGCACTAAATATAGAGACCCAACTGATATTGCCAACATCCTGGCAGATAGGTTCAGTGCTAACTCTCACCCCCTAAAGAGCCCATCTCTATACCAGAAGAATGCAAAGTTCCTGTAATCACCGCTGCACAGGTAAAAACCACACTCTCCAAAGCCAAGAACACAGCATCCATGGGACCAGACAATATCCTAGGCTGCGTTCTACACGAACTACAGAATGAACTGGCACCCCACCTAAGTACCATGTTCAATCATAGCCTCACCTCAGGCTTTGTGCCTGCTGAATGGCGCACAGCAACGGTTATCCCACTCCACAAGTGGGGAGACACCACGGACCCCGGGAACTACCGCCCCATTAGCCTGACGAGCCTGGTCTGCAAGGCCATGGAACGTATCATAATGGAACTTATAAATAAAGATATTAGTAATCTCCAAACTCTGGATCCCACCCAGTTCAGGTTTGTAAAAGGCAGATCATGTCTCCTAAACCTGATAGACTTCTTTGAAGCAGTCACCAAAGCCGTAAACAAGGGTAAGGAGGTTCACACTGCCTATCTAGATCTTGCCAAGGCTTTTGACACCATCCCCCACTCTGGAATTATAGATAAACTCACTAAACTAGGTATAAATCCATATGCCACAAGGTGGGTTGCCAACTGGCTCACTGACAGAACCCACACTGTGAAAGTAGCAGACTCCAAATCCGACTTCAGACCAGTGACAAGTGGAGTACCACAGGGTTCAGTCCTGGGTCCTCTCCTGTTTGGTATCTACTTCTGTGAAGTACAGGCTAACTCAGAAGGTCTTTGGCTAATGAAGTTCGCAGATGACTGCAAACTAGGAGCCATGATCAAAACTCTTAACTATGTGGACATCCTACAAAAGGGCCTCACTGAGACAGATGCCTGGTGTCAAAGCCGTGGCCTCAAGCTCATTGCCAAAAAGTGCATTGTCATCCCCTTTGGTAAAAACTCTGTACCCATGAACTACAACATAGGCGGTAGTATACTTAACACCGAAAGTATGATGAGACCTTGGGACACAGGTGGACAGTAGTCTCTTCTTTGATAATCACATCACCACAGTAGTCAGGAAATCCTTCTACGTGGCACACCTCATCACAAAAGGTTTCTCATCCAGAAAAAAAGAGGTCATTGTTCCCCTCTATTCATCATTCATTAGACCCATTATAGAGTACAACTCCCCTTTTGGTATGTACCTCACAAGACATCTACAACAACTGGAAAGGCCACACAAATACCTCACAAAGAGGATTACCAGCCTCAAACAGATGCCCTACGCAGACCGTCTCAAAAACTCCAGCTTTACTCCGTTGCATATCGCCTACTCAGAGGTGATCTCTGCCTAACATACAAAGCTATGTCAAACCCAGAGCTGTTGGACATGCTCCACTTAAAGAAATCCCAATCCCTTTGAGCTGCACGCTCTAGGGACCTAAACCTTGTCACCACAATAAACAGAACATGCTGGAGGGATAGATTCCTGTCCCAGAGACTTCCCATACTCTGGAATAAACTACCTATCTATATCAAACAAAGCTCCTCATTAGCACTCTTCAAGAAAAATCTTGATGATTGGATGGGAAATAGGAAATTCACCTCGGGGATCATCTCTGTGGCTCTGCTCGACAGTGGCACAGGAAAATAATTTTCTTGGGTGGCAAAAGCCAAGGTACCTTTTTGGCTGGGCTTGTATAGGCCCCAGGGCCAATAGCCTAGTACCTACCTATGAACCTGTAATGGAGCCGTATTTTCTTTGATAGCATATTGGAAAGGATGGACTCTAGAAGCATGTTAGAGTCAACCACGTGGTCCTCTGTACATTTTTTTTTTTTGCAAAGCATTACATACTGGATTGCTTACAGCTTTTTGGGGGTTCAGGAAGAGTAAGCTTTCTGTTTTGGTTTGAGCATTTTGTCTACAGTCTGACTGCTAATTTAAGGGATTATAGACATGAGAAGGAGACCGAGCTCTTTGAAGACTGGCTGGTTGTTGTATCCTAGGCAGGATAGAGCCCAAATAGCCAAAGGCTACTGCAACATTGAGGAATTTGAACATGCACTCTTATGGTAACAGCAACTTACACAAATGTGCTTTCTGGCTGGATTTTTTCCCAAGCAGTAAGTAGGCAGTAGAATCCCTGGGTTGATGATTGTTAATCTGCTTTCATTTAAAATCACAGGGTAAGAGACAGTCTCACATCTATAATTCAGACTTTCTTATCGGGTGCAGTTCTTATGGCTAATTATCTTACCTTTTTTGTGTGTGAAGAAATGGTGAGGAAAACTATTTTTGCTTGTTAACAGGACAAGTTTAATAGTTTATTTATTTTGCTTACCAGGTTTGTCTGACTGGGTTTAGTACCTAGATTTTGAAGATTTTTTTAACCACGTTAGTTACATGGTGATCAAATTTTACCTGGTACTCTATTATGACACTGAGTAATTTTGTTTGGTTTACTTGTTCTCTCATTGTGCTGTTGGCAAAGGCAATAGTGAATACTGTTGTTTTGGTACAGATGTGTTTTAGGAGTAAAGTGCAGTAATTTTGTCTTTTTTAGGGTTTAGAAGTACTTGTGAATTATTTAACCATATTTTAGTCAAGAATTGTTGTGTAAGGTCTTGGAGTTTAGAGAGAAATTTGGCGGAGCAGATTAGGGTTGACTCATCTGAGTACTGAACTAGGGTAGCATTTTTTGCAGCCGTGTAGAATTCATTGATGAATATATTGAAAAGTACAGACACTTGTGGAACACCAGTACTTACTGGCAAGAAGGTAGAAAAATTATGTTTTCATTTTATTGCCTGAGCTCTATTTGCAAGGTAGCTATGGAACCATTGCAGTGAAAAGTTGTTGAGCCCTAAGGATGAGACTTTATATGAGTTACGGCTGCGAGACAGTATCAGAAGCTTTTTATAAATTCATCTTCTTGTAATAATTTTGTATTTCACAAATGTAACAGCATTTCTGGGGACAGCTGTCAGTTTGGATCTGTCCCAATATCTTATCAGAGTTAAAACTGGTTATTGGCGCTTTTAATGTTTACTTGTTTTAGTAACAGTGCCACGGGAGTTTGTATGTTTTGGTAAGAATTGATGGTGTTGTCTTGATGGGGTTAAAGATATTTTTTATGTTAATGAGAGTGTTGCAACTATGGTATCTAGCCTATAAGCCATACTCTGATAGATTTTAAAACGTTGTATATCCTGAAAGGAGGTATTCATTATTTGACCTTTCTTCTATTTACATGGCTGGTGGAGAGCGGGCATTAAATTAAGTTTTTTTTTCTTTCAGTCAATGTGAAGTGATGTTCATGTAGACATAGCAATACATTATTTGATTTTAAATGGAGACATTGTGTTTTTGTATATGGGAGCTGAGAACTTAAAGTATTGGTTTTAAAAGAGTAGTTTGATTTTATTATTGTATTTAACATTTGTTTACCAGGAAAGTCCAAATGGGACAGATCCCATTTTCAGCAGAGGCCCAGGGAGAAATGTTCCAGATGCACATTTTTGGAATGGGGGAGGAAAGTGGAGCACCCAGAGGAAACCCACACAAACGCAGGGAGGACATGCAGACTCCACATGTAAGACAACCCAGCTGAGAATCGTACTAGAGAACCTCTTGCTGTGAGGTAATTAAGCACTACACCACTGCAGGAAGTATATTACACTGATAGCAGCACCGTGCTTAATGTGAGCTGCCTTGTGAACATGTCTTAGTTACACTTTGCTGTTGATAACTCAAGCATATCTTATATATGCCTTTAGAAATCTAGACAGCTATTGCTTCTCATAGACATAAATGATTTTTAAGTCATGTTTGTGAAGTAAATATGTTTTGGTCTAGTTCAGTAAATGTGTGCTGTGATTTGACTTGTGCTGCATGCTTCTGCATCTCAAGCATTATTTATATTGCATTTTGGAAATTGAATGCCTGTTTGCCTTGTATTAGTGTTAATTAAATCCTTTTGGTAAGAGTATGGTGTACTCAGGCACTGCAGTTTCCTGTCATGCAAAGTGATGGTGTCAGCATAGGTCTGGGAGTATCGGTCATGTCATGTCTTATGGTGCACCTACAAATGCGTCTGTTGTGGTTTTTGGGTACTATGCATGTGGAATGTGGATGTGTTTATACTATGTTTATGAGGAGTCATTCAATATATCTGAAGCAGCTGTCACAAATGATAAAAGGAATTGCATGTTCATAGGTTCATACTAGGCTAATTAATACAAAGGTCCTTATAAGCCTAACTGTGCAAGCCAACCCAGTTTTGGTCCCAAGTTCTTTGGATGCATATATGGTAGGGTACTTTATTAATCAGGTAGCTGAGGGTTATGTGGGGAAGGGGTATGTTAGTTGGGGATTAATGTACTTAGTGTTGACCTCTGTCCATCAGAGACATGGGGGCCGACCGAGGGTGAACTTGCGATTTCCCATCTAATGATCAAGGTTTTGTTTGAAAAGGGTCAAGTATGAATTCTGCTTCCCATAGATGGGGAGCTTATTCAGAAGTATGGGGATACTTTGAGACACACATCAGTCCCTCCAGTGGGTACTGTTTATGTTGCAGACAAGGTTCAGGCCATTAGATCTAGTGTTGCTGGTGCCATTTGTTTTGTGGATATGCAAGAGATGCATCAAAGCTGGATCTGAGGATGCATCATATACCATGCATAGATTGTGTCTCAGTAACCTGTAGGATACTGAGTACAGAGATATGGCCTTAAGGTGATCTGTGTAGGACAGGGTATTCTTACCCTGGGTTTTCCTGGTGAGGAACCTTTAGGGCATTTCGACTGTTGCAATTGCCTGATCAGGTACTTGCCAAAGGGGGCACTGTCCTCAATGATGGATGTGATTAGGGCTGAGTAGAGTGGTAGTATAATGTCTTGGACCTGGATGCCATAGCCTTGCTTATGAGTTGGACAGCAGTGAATGATTTTCTTACTATCTTGGCTACGTGTTGGTCAAAGGCTAGATTACTGTCTGCAAATGTTCCTGGATCCCTAACTGTTGAGTCAACTCTTAAGGGGTGTTTTATCAGTGGAATAATTAGCTTAGGTGGATGATTTCCCAAAAGAAACTATAATGCATTTCTTTGCATTGAGTTTTAATCCATGGCTTTGACACCAGTCATTTATTTGTGTTAGACTCTCTTGTAGGATGTTGGTGTTGTATGGAGAATCTATGATAGTTCCTAATTTAAGTCATTTGCTAACTTGAGGCCTTTGACACTAGCCTTGACTTTTGAGAAGTAAATGCCAAACATGTTCATACCCATGACGGCACTGTGAGGAACTCCACTGGTAACCGGTCTCATGGTAGAGGTAGTCTCACTGATCCTGACGTCTTGGGTCCTATCTGTGAGCCAGACAGCAATCCAGCAATTTATGAAGAGATTTATGCTTAGTTCTGAGAGTTTGCCAACACTACCTGAGCAGAGCATTGTATCAAACTCCTTGGCCATGTCAAGCTATGCAGTATGCACCATTTTCCCTTCATCCACAGCCTTGGTGGCCCTCTTGAAGTCTACCAGGTTGAGTAAGCAAGACCTTCCCTTAACAAAGCCAAACTAGGATGAGTCCATTGTCTGTAGGTTACCAATGACCTTGTTGATCATTTCCATGATAATTAATTCTACGGCTTTGCATATTACTCATGTCAGACTGATGGGTCTGTAGTTCACAGGGTCGATTGTTAGTCTAACCTTGTGACTATTTCAGCCCTTCGTTCGCCTGACATGTAGCCTGTTTTGAGGCTGTACTTGAAGAGTGCCACAAGTGGTCCTGCTAGGTCATGTTTTGGTGTGTTTAGGAGGCAATCCAGGGATATTTTCAGGGCAAGTGCAGAACTGTTTGTCTTAGTGAGCACCACCAGGACTTGTTCCCTTTTCATAGTTGGGGGGATATGCTAGAAGGTATTTCTCAGGGGGTAGAGGTGGGTGAAGTTAGAGCTAAATTTATCAACAGTAGACACACTTTGTCAGTCTTGTCAGAGAAGATTGTGCCATTTACTAAAAATTCTGCACACTGCTGAGTGCTATCTTTAAGGTTCCTGACATAGCTGAAGATGGCGCTGTGATTGTCCTTAGCCTGGAAGGCTATCCTGACCTCATAATTGGCCTTGTTGGACTTTATTAGGCCTCTTTAGTTTCTTGTTTAGTTGAATCAGAGAGCTGTTGTTTTTGTGAGAGTTGCTGCTGTTTCTGATTTTGGCCATAATTTGTTTTTCATTTGCTCTGAGCTCTGTAAAGTAAGGATTCCACCAGTGCGTTTTCTCATTTAATTGGATGTAGTTTGCTTTAGAATAACTCCTAACTGTTTCAAACGTTTTGGAGTTAGGAAAGGACTGCACCCACCCCCATGTCACGTTCTCATTGGTTAGGTTGGAACATTAAGCTGTCTCCCTCAAAATAAAAATCAGCCCAGAAAATCCAACTAAACCTGTATCCTGTGGTTGGAGTGCACACTATCTGGTCCAGTGATTCTGTGTTGATAAAGAAACATTGTGCCTGTGAGTTAGAGGCAGTGTATGTTAACCAATCTGTAGAGGAGTAATTAAAGCCTCCCATGAATGGGGTATTTGGTTGGTTGTTGAGCACCTCTAGTAGGTCTATGTAAGAGTTGTGTGCTATGTAGGCCATAATGAGTGACTTGTAGCTGGCCAGGACTTGCCAAGGAACCTTGTCTATGGAGACCTGGACATGGATGAACTCCAGGGCATCATCCTGTTTAACCAACCTGGAGTTGTATTTGTTGCTAATGTAGATTGAGACACCTCCACCTTTAGCCCCTGTCTGTGATGCCATTAAAGAAAGGGTACCTCCTAATGCTAAAGTACAGCTATCAGTAACAAGTAAAAACAGTATTCAAAATGAAACGCTGTACAACAATGGCCAATGAAGTAAAGTTCTCTTGGAGAATAGGTAGTGTGGTTAAATGATATAAAACTTAAAAGTGCAACATATATAGCAAAAAACTTGCATACATTTCCAGTACTTAAATGCACTTACAAGATATTCACGCTGTGAATGCAGTTATACCATAGCGAAATGAGGGCTCCAAAGTTTCCAGTCTTATGATGGCTTCAAAGTATCCAATCGTTTTGGTCTGATATACAAAGTATCCACACTGAAGATGTAGTAGCTGCTATGTGACTGTGATGAACTGTGATAACAGCTTAACCAGTCTAACAGATCAAATAAAAGTTTTTTATTTTATTGTAGAAAAAGTTAAAATCTTCATGTCAAGTTAAAATCTTGATGTAGAATAAAACAGTCCCTATGTATTCCAAATGATAAGCGCTTTTGGTATCTTCTTCAGATCGTAGAGATTGGGACTGGAAGTTCCTTTTTATAGTGTTTGCTTCCTTTACTGTTGAGACACTCATTCAGTTATCACACTGTCAATCAGCTGTTTAAACGCACCAATCCTCTTTCCTCTCAGCTGGGGGTGTTCCATTTCCTATACCTTTTGCTTTTGAGGGGTGTGACCAGTCATGAATTATTAAGCCAGACACACCTCCATGTTAGCTGATAGTTGGTCTTCTAGCTTTTAGTATAGGTTTCAGTGGGATGATGTTATTCAAGCCTGGCTCAATATCAGCACGGAAGTTCACAATCCACTTACTCTCCCTGCATTCAGTAATATTTTCAATGTCGCCTTTCCTTATTCCACTATATACATCCTCTATCTAGCTCTCTGTGTTGGAGGGAAGCCTTCTAGCTTTTCAGTGGGAGTGGTAAGCACTAGGTAACCTATCTACCACAACATAAGGAGTGGTTCTGGCCCAGAAATTGTAGATCTGAAGTAGGAAGACTTCATTCGTCTGCAACCTGTGGGTATCGGATCCGACCTCGGATCCGAGCCGGCAGTTCAAAAGCTTAGGCTCCGAGCTCCTAGCTCCTCCCTCTTACCCATAACCCCTTGCCAAGCCCTGACTGACCTCAGATTTCGTTTGCCGCTTTCAAGTTGCGATGGATTCTTGAGCTCCTGGCGTTTTTTTGGTGACAGATAAGTTTGTCTGACAGAAAAAGTTTAAAAATTCTCTATTTTGTTACTTTATATTATTAGTGTTGTGTTAGGCTTTCCTCTCTCTTTTTATTTAATATTTCATGGGTTTTTGCATAGTTTGGTGTGTGTGTTGTTTTAGGCCTTCAGGGTTTATAATGTCTGAAGCCCATAAGGCTGTTTTCTCTAAATGTACCGAGTGTGGCCATAAGCTGTCCCCAGCGGATGGCCACACTCGTCAAGAATCTTGGGGTTGAACACCTGTCATCTGGTTGTACCATTTGTGCAGGGTTCAACCCCCGGGCTTTGAGGGAGCGGAGGTCGAAGCTGGTGCTGGCAGGACTTTTACCTCCAGATACCGCTTTGGCTTCTGCCCCTTCTACTCAGCAACCTGTTGCTGTGGGCTCTCCCCCTCTGGCTGGGACTCAACCTCCCTCTAAGTTGCCGGAGGAGAAAGAGTCCTCTAGGGAGAGAGAGAAGAAGGAGAGGCACAGGGAGAGGCACCACAAACGGAGAGCCGAAACTTCCAGTTCGGCTCCTCCATCTAAGCGGGCCTCCCCTGTGCCTTCTAGCTTTCCTCCTCCTCGGCTCCACTCCCCTCGGTTCTCTCCTGGGCCCGAGGAGGAGGAGGCTAGCCCTTCTACGAGGTCTCTGAGGCGGCTCTCTAGGTCCGCTTCGGTGGCCTCCATCAGGTCAACTTTTTCCATGAGTGAAGCTGATATGGACCGGATGATGAGGAAATTCATCCAGGCCCAAATGCAAATGGGAGTGCTCCTAGCCCCCCCCCCCATCCGGGAGGGGCTTGACCCTTTCGCCCCTTTGGCTCCTTCTCCGACCCATACCACGGGTTCGGAGCTGTCGGCGCCGGGCAGACTTGGATCCGGGGGTGGGTCGGATCCGATAGGTCGGCGCACCTCGGATCCGTCCCATCCCTTGAGTGCTTCGGGTACTTCGGACCTGACCTCTCGGAGCCGAGGACCGAGCCTCGGATCCGAGGGAGCTGGTGTGTCTTCGGCTCCGTCCAGGTCGGAGCACACTGGTCTCTCGGATCCGACGGTTTCGGCTCCGACTCCGATCCGTGCGTCGGATCTGAGTGGGGGTTGGCTCTCGGGGTTTAGAGAAGCTGGCTCCCCCTCGGCCTTCGACGTAGTGGAAAGGGCACTGTTGAGGACGTCCGGACCCCCGGTCCCTGCCACGGCTCCATCCTGCACTCCCTTGCAGTTGGGCCAGGCCCCCACCAGCCGGTCCCAGGGACAGCCCGCCTCGATGTCCCAAGTGGTTCCCTTGGAACATCCAACTGCGGAAGAGTAGTCCTCGGACAGCCCCCCCGATGAAGTACCTTGGAAGCGCAAGTGCAAAAGGAGGCACATGAACTCCCCCGAGTCTGTTACCGAAGACACAGATTTGGATGAAGGGGAAGGCTCCCCAAGGTCACCCCCTGAAGATGTCTCATTTGGAGACATTATGGAGATGTTAAGGATCAGGGGGGGGTGGTCTGCCCCCAAGGCTTCCTCGGACGAGTCTGTGTTCTTGGAGGCATTCGAGGTGGGCCCATCTACCTCTTGGGTGTCCCCTCCTGCTGACCCTCTGGTGGATCTTATATCCATCAGAGCATGGAAGGATCCGGACACCGTTGAGCCGGTACCCAAGCGTCCTGACCGCATCCTTTCCCCTCCGGCGGACCGCACTCACTGGAGCAAGGGCCCCCCAGTAGATGCCATGATGATGGCTGCAGCCACGAAGAGGGAATTGGCCCAGGAGAGTCCCTCTATGCATCCTCCGGGCAAGGAGTCCCGCTCGATGGATCGCATTGGGAAGCGAGTTTTCAGTTCAGCAACCTTCTCTTTGAGAGCGCTGAACTACATGGCACATGTCATTAGGATGCAGCGGGATCTGATTAAAGAATACGCTGCATCTCCCCCAGAGTCCATGTCGAGTGAGGATAAACAAGTATACTCCACCCGAATGGCCACTCTCAGATCAGTTTCCAATACATCTATGCGGCTGCTTTCTCACGCCACTGAGGGAGCCGCTAGAGCCAGTGGAGCAGGCCTAGTCATGAGGCGACAGGCCTGGCTCCGCCACTGTGATTTTGCAGAGCCCTTCAAGGCGACCTTCGCGAATGCCCCCTTCGATGGTTCTGCCTTGTTTGGCAAGACTGTTCGCGAAACATTAGTCCAGAGCGAAAAGGACGGGAAGACGCTGTCTGCCGTCGGAGTCCGCTTCTCAGCTCCCCAGAGGTCCTTCTCTAAGAACCAAAAGGGACAGTAGAAGATGTGGTTCCGGAAATCGCAGCAGTCCCAACCTGCTCCGGATAACCAGTCCTTCCGTGGCAGAGGAGGACGGGGAGGTCGCTGTCCTAGAGGCAGGGGGGCTCCTAGCAACTTTGGGTCCAGAGAACCTTTCTCTGATAGACCCACGCAGCAGCCATGAAGGGTTGCCCGGCTGTCCGTCTCTGGAGGCAGTCGGGGGGCGTTTTTCGAGGCACCTGACTTCTTGGGAGTCCATCACAACAGACCGTTGGGTGCTTCGTGTGATATCCAGAGGTTATTCAATTCCCCTATACAAGCTTCCCAGATCTCGCAGCCTCCCAGATGTTCCACCCGACCAAAGGGAGGCGGCAGCTGTCGAAATCGAACAGCTGCTAGGAAAAAGAGCTATCCAGCGCGTCCCCCTAGATCAAACCGGATTAGGGTTTTACTCCAGGTTCTTTTTGGTGCCAAAGAAAGCGGGGACCTAAGACCAATCTTAGACCTTTCCCAGCTGAACCTGTCAGTAACCAAGCAAAGTTCCGGATGGTCACCCTCCAATCTATACTTCCCCTCTTGAGGGAGAACGACTGGATGTGCTCCATCGACCTCAAGGACGCGTACTACCACATTCGCATGGACAGACGATCCAGGAGGTTTCTTCACTTCCGGCTGGGAGCCAGTCATTATCAGTTCAGGGTCCTCCCCTTTGGTCTCACCTCAGCCCCCAGGGTGTTCACCAAGGTGCTAGTGGTGGTAGCGGCCCACCTGAGGCTCCAGGGATTACAGGTCTTTCCGTACCTGGACGACTGGCTCCTGACGGCATCATCAAGGCATCTTCTGTGCTCAGCCAGGGACTACTTTCTTCAACTAGCCCCAAGGCTGGGCATCACGATCAACTGGGAGAAATCTTTACTGCACCCCACACAAGCTATAGATTTCATAGGAGGAAGACTAAACACCAGATCAATGCGAGCCTTCCTCACTCCAGACAGAATTGCCAACCTGAAGTGTCATGTGGCAGCGGTCCTGCAACCATCTCCAACTGCAGCTTCGGTCCTGAGGGCCCTAGGTTCTATGGCGGCAGCTATTCCGCTTCTCATTCATGTTCGCTTACGCATGCGGGTTCTTCAATGGACCCTTCAGGTTCAGTGGTCCCCTCTTTGTTCCTCTCTCAGCGCTCCGATTGCGGTCAGCAAGGCGTGCAGGGACTCCCTTCTTTGGTGGCTTCTTTCTCCGGAGCCCCTGGCAGGGAGACCTTTTTGTGCTGCATTTCCCCGAGCCACAGTGACCACGGACGCTTCTTGCCCCGGGTGGGGGGGGCATTCTGCGGGAAAGATTGTCCAAGGCACGTGGAATCCCACAGAGACGTCATTGCATATAAATGTCCTGGAAATGAGGGCGGTGCTCCTAGCGTTGCAAGCACTTCACCACGTTCTTCCTTCAGGGACTATTGCGATTCAGACAGACAACATGTCGGTAGTCTGGTATATCAACAAACAGGGAGGAACCAGGTCTTACCCCCTTTGTCGAGAGGCCATGAGAGTCTGGGAATGGGCAATTTCCACCAAACGCTTTCTGGTAGCAACGCACATTCCGGGAAAGTCCAACATCCTTGCGGACAAGCTCAGTCACACCATTCTTTCTCCTCACGAGTGGTCTCTCAATCCTCAAGTAGCGAAGAAGATTTTTGCCGTTTGGGGGCAACCCTGTTGCGATCTTTTTGCCTCTCCCTCAAATGCCAAATGTGACAATTTCTTCGCTCTGCTTCCCCCACCAGGGGAATTCCCGAGAGATGCTCTGGTGCATGCTTGGCCTCCCGGTCTCCTTTATGCCTACCCTCCACTTCCTCTGATGCAGAGGCTTCTGCAGAAAGCCAACAGTTTGGGGAGCAGAATGATTCTCATTGCCCCGTTCTGGCCTCGTCAACCCTGGTTCCCCTTCGTATGGTCTCACAAAATCAATCCACCCTGGATTCTGGAACCAATTCCGGATCTCATCTCCCACCCTCTGGGAATTTCGGTTCCCAATCTGCGCACCCTGAAGTTGACAGCTTGGCTGCTCCAGTTCCATCCTTGATTAGGACTCCCGGTATCTCATCACCGGTCAAGGCCATCTTAGTGGCAGCTCATAAACCTTCCACCAGGCAGGTTTATCGGAGTAAATGGAAGAGATTCTCTATTTGGGCGGTACAGAGAACTTTGGATCCTTTCTCGGCACCTATGTCAGCGGTGCTGGATTTTTTAACAGACCTCTTTCATCAAGGGGCAAGTTCTTCCACGATTAAGGTACAATTGGCAGCTATCTCGCATCATCACATTGGTCATGAGACAGCTCCCCTCATGACGGCGAAATTATGCAAAACCTTTCTCAAAGGGATTTTTTGTTGAGGCCTCCAGTCAAGGAGGTTGTACCACCTTGGGACTTATCGTTAGTTCTGCAAGCCCTTACTGCTCCTCCCTTCGAGCCTGCAGCTTCTACAGATCTAAAGTACCTTTCCTGGAAGACTGCCTTCTTGGTAGCTATCACTTCAGCCAGAAGAGTGTCTGAGCATCAGGCTCTATGCGTCAAGCCGCCTTACCTTTCTTTCTTCCCTGATAGGGTGTGCCTCAGGACCAATCCATCTTTTCTTCCGAAGGTCTCTTCTGAATCTAATATTAACCAATCAATCAATTTACCTGTGTTTTTCCCAAGTACTCAAACAAAGGAGAATACAAATTGCATTCCTTGGATGTTCATAGACAATTACGTTTTTATATTCACAGAACAGCTGGTCACAGGAAATCAGATCAGCTGTTCGTTTCCTTTGCTAAATTTGCTCTGGGTAAAGCAGTATCTAAAGTCACACTATCTAAGTGGATTGCTAATTGTATTCTGCAGGCATATGACACTTCAGGTAGACCTGCTCCTCAGAGGGTTACGGCTCATTCTACTAGGGCAGTTTCCACGTCAGCCGCCTTTAAGTCCCGTGTATCATTGGATGATATCTGCGGCAGCTACTTGGGCCTCGCCTCATACTTTTATTTCTCATTATAAGGTGGATGTTGTTTCTAGAGGAAGAGCATCCTTTGGCTCAGCGGTGCTCCGAAACATCCTTCCATGACGGCCGCCCAAGATTCAGGTAGCTGGGGACTCTGTCCCACAGGTTGCAGACGAATGAAGTCTTCCTACTTCAGATTTAGAAGTTATGTACTCACCATAACGTTCCATCTGAGTAGGTGACTTCATTCGGATGCAACCATCCCCCCCTCCATCCCCCTGACCTTTATAGAGCGAGTATTTATGCTGTTTTTTTCGTGTACTGTAGTCAGTATTTTGAGGCAAACTCAATCTGAGGTCAGTCAGGGCTTGGCAAGGGGTTATGGGTAAGAGGGAGGAGCTAGGAGCTCGGAGCCTAAGCTTTTGAATTGCCGGCTCGGATCCGAGGTCGGATCCGATACCCACAGGTTGCATCCGAATGAAGTCACCTACTCAGATGGAACGTTATGGTGAGTACATAACTTCTAATTATTGGCCGTTTGGGCAGTTTTTCCATCTCTCTCAACTTTCTGATTTAAAAGCCCACATTTGCACTTGTTTCCCCCCTTTCCTGTAACTAGTTTAGTCCAGATACAGATTCTTACTTTTAGCACTTGAATTTGCTTATTTGTGATCAGCACTTGTTCAGAACTTGTAAGCACTAAATAACCTACTAATTACTACAGCACTCAACCTTCCTCATTACCTAGAGGAAAACAGTTTTGGTACTTACTTTCCTCACTTGCTTAGAGAAAAACAGCTCTTGTACTCACTTTCCTCACTTATCTAGAAGAAAATAGTTTTTTTATTCAGGCATGTCCAACGGTCAGCTCCCAGTGTTCTCTCCTGTCTATCTGATGAATCTGGGCATCTTGGGGCAATGTAGAAATTGCCTCATCTACACAGACAACCCTCTCCTCCTACCACCCAACACTACAACCTGTGAGAGATGCACTTATCTAGCCAAACTGGAGGTAAAGCTCTCTCCAATCAAGACTGAACTTGACAGTCAAGAGGAGAAGGTAAACACTTGCATCACACCACACTCATCACATAGTCTCACTAAATCTACACCACCAAAATCTACACATAGAAACACAAAAACATTCACGGAGGGTCTCAATAATAATCTGCTCAAGCAACAGAGACCTCCAAAGCAGAAATGCAAGCAACCTTCACCCCCCAACACAACCCAAATGACACATAGCCCGCAGACTCAGTGTGCCACTCAACCACAGCCAATAAGGCAAAATAACGTACCCAACACACTAGTCATAGGCGACTCTATAGTCAGGCACACTGATGTCCCACTCACCAGGATAAACAAAGAGAAGCCTACTGTCAGCTGCCTGTCGGGTGCCAGGATCCGCCACATAACCCACGCACTCAGGTCACTCCACAACAAGTACAAATATGACTCTGTCATTGTCCATGTTGGAGTGAAAGATCTGAGACGTACCTCCCTGGACTACATGAAAAGAGACATGGAAGAGCTCTCCGATCTTGTAGCCCAGGCAGGTATGACCCTATCCCTGAGTAGCATTCTGCCGTCACCCAGAATGATGCCGCAGTGCAAGGACAAAATGATTGACTTCAACAATTGGCTAAGCTTCTGTTGCCATTCTAAAGGGATCCAATATCTGTCTGCCTGGGATGACATGGTTGACAGACCACAATGCTTTGCCAGAGATGGCCTGCACCTGTCACCCCTGGGATTCTGGATACTGGCTAAGGTTCTTGCCGCCCCTATAGTGCCTTTTTTAGGCAAGGTTCAAATGACAAATTCACCACCGTGACAGGAACAGGCAAGCAAAAACTGAGGGTGATGCTACTCAATGCCAGAAGTGTAAATCTCAAAATGCACTCACTCGAGGCACTCCTTAAAATGGAGAACATCAATATCTGTGCAGTGACTGAGACCTGGTTCAAGGCTCCAGAGAGCACCCCTGCACTACCAGGCTATAACTCATATCACACTTTTCGGCCATGTAACCTGGACCAGAACACCAAAGGGGGAGGTGTATCCATATTCATTAAGGATATCCACACCTCCAGGCTAGTTGCTCAGCATAATGCAGCCGAGGTTATCCAAGTGCAACTAACTCTGGGCAAAACTGCAATCCAAATTGTAGCTTGCTACAGATCACCCACCATGCCCCAGGATTTCCAATCCTCTTTTCTTGATGTACCGGAAAATATTAGGGTTCAACCAAACACCCTAATAATGGGCGATTTCAACTACCCCACGTTTAAATGGGAAAACTACTCATGTACCAACTCCTTCACTCAACGCTTTCTGGAATTCATAAACTCCAATGCCCTGGATCAACTTATCCACACCCCCGCCAGGGGCAACAATATCCTAGATCTAGTCATTACCAATATTACTGACCGGTGTTCCACACCTGAAGTCAATGCCTCATTGGTCCGATCCGACCATAAGCTAATTACCCTAGATATCCACATCCTTCCTCCACCCCCCATTAAGGAAACCATGGTAAAAGATTTCTCCAAAGCCAACTTCATGCTGCTTAAGACAGAAGTGATAAACTTCATGACACCCATGCAGATGGACAATAAATTTACGACTACTGAATCCTACACAATTGCACTTTATAAGCACTTACATGAGTGCATGGATCGTGCTATCCCAAACAGAACCAAGACACTATCCTCCAAATAAAGGAATCCAATCTGGTGGACCCCTGCCATAAACAAACTGTACAACAGAAGGAAGAAACTCTTGCAAAAGAGAATAAAATCCCATGAGTGGAGGAGCTCCCTGGTCAGCCTCACGAAGAAACTGCGATCCCTGATAAAATCCTCCAAAGCTAGTTACGAAAACAAAATCGCCACTGATTCTAGCTATGTCAAGAATCTGAATGGCAACACTCAGATTGCTCTGAGTTACAGCACAATGGCACTTAATATAGAGACCCAACTGATATTGCCAACATCCTGGCAGATAGGTTCAGTGCTAACTCTCACCCCCTAAAGAGCCCATCTCTATACCAGAAGAATGCAAAGTTCCTGTAATCACCGCTGCACAGGTAAAAACCACACTCTCCAAAGCCAAGAACACAGCATCCATGGGACCAGACAATATCCTAGGCTGCGTTCTACATGAACTACAGAATGAACTGGCACCCCACCTAAGTACCATGTTCAATCATAGCCTCACCTCAGGCTTTGTGCCTGCTGAATGGCGCACAGCAACGGTTATCCCACTCCACAAGTGGGGAGACACCACGGACCCCGGGAACTACCGCCCCATTAGCCTGACGAGCCTGGTCTGCAAGGCCATGGAACGTATCATAATGGAACTTATAAATAAAGATATTAGTAATCTCCAAACTCTGGATCCCACCCAGTTCAGGTTTGTAAAAGGCAGATCATGTCTCCTAAACCTGATAGACTTCTTTGAAGCAGTCACCAAAGCCGTAAACAAGGGTAAGGAGGTTCACACTGCCTATCTAGATCTTGCCAAGGCTTTTGACACCATCCCCCACTCTGGAATTATAGATAAACTCACTAAACTAGGTATAAATCCATATGTCACAAGGTGGGTTGCCAACTGGCTCACTGACAGAACCCACACTGTGAAAGTAGCAGACTCCAAATCCGACTTCAGACCAGTGACAAGTGGAGTACCACAGGGTTCAGTCCTGGGTCCTCTCCTGTTTGGTATCTACTTCTGTGAAGTACAGGCTAACTCAGAAGGTCTTTGGCTAATGAAGTTCGCAGATGACTGCAAACTAGGAGCCATAATCAAAACTCCTAACTATGTGGACATCCTACAAAAGGGCCTCACTGAGACAGATGCCTGGTGTCAAAGCCGTGGCCTCAAGCTCATTGCCAAAAAGTGCATTGTCATCCCCTTTGGTAAAAACTCTGTACCCATGAACTACAACATAGGCGGTAGTATACTTAACACCGAAAGTATGATGAGACCTTGGGACACAGGTGGACAGTAGTCTCTCCTTTGATAATCACATCGCCACAGTAGTCAGGAAATACTTCTACGTGGCACACCTCATCACAAAAGGTTTCTCATCCAGAAAAAAAGAGGTCATTGTTCCCCTCTATTCATCATTCATTAGACCCATTATAGAGTACAACTCCCCTTTTGGTATGTACCTCACAAGACATCTACAACAACTGGAAAGGCCACACAAATACCTCACAAAGAGGATTACCAGCCTCAAACAGATGCCCTACGCAGACCGTCTCACAAACTCCAGCTTTACTCCGTTGCATATCGCCTACTCAGAGGTGATCTCTGCCTAACATCCAAAGCTATGTCAAACCCAGAGCTGTTGGACATGCTCCACTTAAAGAAATCCCAATCCCTTTGAGCTGCACGCTCTAGGGACCTAAACCTTGTCACCACAATAAACAGAACATGCTGGAGGGATAGATTCCTGTCCCAGAGACTTCCCATACTCTGGAATAAACTACCTATCTATATCAAACAAAGCTCCTCATTAGCACTCTTCAAGAAAAATCTTGATGATTGGATGGGAAATAGGAAATTCACCCCGGGGATCATCTCTGTGGCTCTGCTCGACAGTGGCACAGGAAAATAATTTTCTTGGGTGGCAAAAGCCAAGGTACCTTTTTGGCTGGGCTTGTATAGGCCCCAGGGCCAATAGCCTAGTACCTACCTATGAACCTGTAATGGAGCCGTATTTTCTTTGATAGCATATTGGAAAGGATGGACTCTAGAAGCATGTTAGAGTCAACCACGTGGTCCTCTGTACATTTTTTTTTTTTGCAAAGCATTACATACTGGATTGCTTACAGCTTTTTGGGGGTTCAGGAAGAGTAAGCTTTCTGTTTTGGTTTGAGCATTTTGTCTACAGTCTGACTGCTAATTTAAGGGATTATAGACATGAGAAGGAGACCGAGCTCTTTGAAGACTGGCTGGTTGTTGTATCCTAGGCAGGATACAGCCCAAATAGCCAAAGGCTACTGCAACATTGAGGAATTTGAACATGCACTCTTATGGTAACAGCAACTTACACAAATGTGCTTTCTGGCTGGATTTTTTCCCAAGCAAAGTAGGCAGTAGAATCCCTGGGTTGATGATTGTTAATCTGCTTTCATTTAAAATCACAGGGTAAGAGACAGTCTCACATCTATAATTCAGACTTTCTTATCGGGTGCAGTTCTTATGGCTAATTATCTTACTTTTTTTGTGTGTGAAGAAATGGTGAGGAAAACTATTTTTGCTTGTTAACAGGACAAGTTTAATAGTTTATTTATTTTGCTTACCAGGTTTGTCTGACTGGGTTTAGTACCTAGATTTTGAAGATTTTTTTAACCACGTTAGTTACATGGTGATCAAATTTTACCTGGTACTCTATTATGACACTGAGTAATTTTGTGTGGTTTACTTGTTCTCTCATTGTGCTGTTGGCAAAGACAATAGTGAATACTGTTGTTTTGGTACAGATGTGTTTTAGGAGTAAAGTGCAGTAATTTTGTCTTTTTTAGGGTTTAGAAGTACTTGTGAATTATTTAACCATATTTTAGTTAAGAATTGTTGTGTAAGGTCTTGGAGTTTAGAGAGAAATTTGGCGGAGCAGATTAGGGTTGACTCATCTGAGTACTGAACTAGGGTAGCATTTTTTGCAGCCGTGTAGAATTCATTGATGAATATATTGAAAAGTACAGACACTTGTGGAACACCAGTACTTACTGGCAAGAAGGTAGAAAAATTATGTTTTCATTTTATTGCCTGAGCTCTATTTGCAAGGTAGCTATGGAACCATTGCAGTGAAAAGTTGTTGAGCCCTAAGGATGAGACTTTATATGAGTTACGGCTGCGAGACAATATCAGAAGCTTTTTATAAATTCATCTTCTTGTAATAATTTTGTATTTCACAAATGTAACAGCATTTCTGGGGACAGCTGTCAGTTTGGATCTGTCCCAATATCTTATCAGAGTTAAAACTGGTTATTGGTGCTTTTAATGTTTACTTGTTTTAGTAACAGTGCCACGGGAGTTTGTATGTTTTGGTAAGAATTGATGGTGTTGTCTTGATGGGGTTAAAGATATTTTTTATGTTAATGAGAGTGTTGCAACTATGGTATCTAGCCTATAAGCCATACTCTGATAGATTTTAAAACGTTGTATATCCTGAAAGGAGGTATTCATTATTTGACCTTTCTTCTATTTACATGGCTGGTGGAGAGCGGGCATTAAATTAAGTTTTTTTTTCTTTCAGTCAATGTGAAGTGATGTTCATGTAGACATAGCAATACAAATGCCTTCTATGAACACCTCCAGGACTGCATGGATCAGGCAATCCCAAATAAAACCAAGACTCTTTCCACAAAGGGCAAACGTCCAGTCTGGTGGACCCCAGCCATTAACAAACTTTACAATAAGAGGAGAAAGCTATTACATGATAGAACAAAATCCATAAAAGGGAAGTCACCCCTGATCATTATTAGTAAAAAAATACGAGCACTCATAAAATCAACTAAGGCCAATTTTGAGAGAAAAATTGCCATGGATTCAAAGGACAATCATAAGGCCTTTTTCAGCTATGTTAGGAACCTGGGTGGAAACTCACAGATATGCTCAGAATTAGTCCAAAATGATACAAAAATCACTGAATCCACAGACATTGCCAACATGCTGGCAGACAGGTCCAGTGCCAACTTCACCCCCCTCCGCCCCCCTAAAGGAGAGATACCTATCCCAGCCGACTGTAGCCTCCCGGACATCTCAAATGCAGGTGAAAGCTGCTCTCTCTAAAGCTAAAACACAGCATCAATGGGACGGATGGTGTCCCCGGCTGTGTGCTACCTGAGCTAAATGAGGAATTAAACCGCACATAAGGCAGCTGTTTAATCTCAGCCTTACCACAGGATCGTGCCCAAGGAGTGGCGACGGCAACTGTGGTCCCACTCCACAAAGGTGGCGCCTCTACGGACCCTGGTAATTACCCCATAAGCTTAACAAGTCTAGTCTGCAAAGCTATGGAGAGGATCATAATGGAGCTCATAAACAAAGATATAGGGGACTTGCAGACATTGGACCCGACCCAGTTTGGCTTTGTCAAGGGAAGATCATGCCTTTTGAACTTGGTCGACTTCTTGAAATAGTCACCAAGGCCATTGATGAGGAAAGGCAGTCCATACAGCCTACCTTGACCTTGCAAAGGCTTTCGACACAATACCCCACTCGGGTATTGTAGAAAAACTTACCAGCTTAAATGTAAACCCATATGTCACAAGATGGGTTGCAAACTGGCTTAAGGACAGAACCCACAGGGTTAGAGTTGCTGGCGCTGTGTCAGACTCCAAGCCGGTCACAAGTGGTGTCCCACAGGGCTCGGTCCTTGGCCCCTATTGTTTGGCATCTACTTCTCAGAAGTACAGGCCAACATGGGAGGACTTTGGCTGACAAAGTTTGCAGATGACTGCAAACTGGGCCATAGTGGAAAGTGCATCGGACACTGATATCCTTCAGAAGGGACTCACGGAAACAGATAGCTGGTGCCAGAGCCATGGCCTGAAGTTAAGCGCCAAAAATGTATAGTCATACCCTTCGGGAAAAACAAGGTAACCCCAAGCTACCATATAGGTGGCAATCCACTAAGCACAGAAGAGGTTATCAGGGACCTGGGGACCCAGGTTGACAGTGGCCTTTCTTTTGACACTCACATTGCTAAAGTGGTTAGAAAGACCTTCTACATTGCCCACCTGATCATGAAGGGATTCACATCCAGATCTAGTGAGGTCATTGTTCCCCTGTACTCTTCACTTATCAGACCAATGATCGAGTACAATGCCCCATTCGGGATGTATCTCACCCGACATCTGCAGCAATTGGAGAGACCCCAAAGTTCCTCACCAAAAGGATAAAGGGACTCCAAAATCTGTCATATGCTGCCAGATTGAAGAAACTCCAGCTCTATTCAGTCGCATACCGTCTGCTCAGAGGTGACATGTGCCTGACATACAAGGCCATGTCCAACCCGAATTAATGGACATGCTCCACCTCAAAAATCCAAATCCACCAAAACCACTAGAGCAAGCGACTTAAACCTTAGCACGGATATAAATAGGACGTGCTGGAGGGATAGATTTATCACTCAGAGACTCCCTATGCTGTGGAATAAAATCCCGGTCCATGTGAGGCAGAGCACCTCGCTGACTCTGTTCAAGAGAAATCTAGACCTGTGGATGGGAGATCGTAGGTTTACCCCGGGAATCATCTCTGGGTCACTGCTGGACAGAGGCACAACAAACTAATGGGCACAGTATTTTTTCATATAAGGGGTGGCGTAAGCCACAATAATTTGGGCTAGGCTTATAAATGCCTTAGGGCAGATAGCCTAGTATAAACCTATGAACCTATGAACCTATTATTTGATTTTAAATGGAGACATTGTGTTTTTGTATATGGGAGCTGAGAACTTAAAGTATTGGTTTTAAAAGAGTAGTTTGATTTTATTATTGTATTTAACATTTGTTTACCAGGAAAGTCCAAATGGGACAGATCCCATTTTCAGCAGAGGCCCAGGGAGAAATGTTCCAGATGCACATTTCTGGAATGGGGGAGGAAAGTGGAGCACCCAGAGGAAACCCACACAAACGCAGGGAGGACATGCAGACTCCACATGTAAGGCAACCCAGCTGAGAATCGTACTAGAGAACCTCTTGCTGTGAGGTAATTAAGCACTACACCACTGCAGGAAGTATATTACACTGATAGCAGCACCGTGCTTAATGTGAGCTGCCTTGTGAACATGTCTTAGTTACACTTTGCTGTTGATAACTCAAGCATATCTTATATATGCCTTTAGAAATCTAGACAGCTATTGCTTCTCATAGACATAAATGATTTTTAAGTCATGTTTGTGAAGTAAATATGTTTTGGTCTAGTTCAGTAAATGTGTGCTGTGATTTGACTTGTGCTGCATGCTTCTGCATCTCAAGCATTATTTATATTGCATTTTGGAAACTGAATGCCTGTTTGCCTTTTATTAGTGTTAATTAAATCCTTTTGGTAAGAGTATGGTGTACTCAGGCACTGCAGTTTCCTGTCATGCAAAGTGATGGTGTCAGCATAGGTCTGGGAGTATCGGTCATGTCATGTCTTATGGTGCACCTACAAATGCGTCTGTTGTGGTTTTTGGGTACTATGCATGTGGAATGTGGATGTGTTTATACTATGTTTATGAGGAGTCATTCAATATATCTGAAGCAGCTGTCACAAATGATAAAAGGAATTGCATGTTCATAGGTTCATACTAGGCTAATTAATACAAAGGTCCTTATAAGCCTAACTGTGCAAGCCAATCCAGTTTTGGTCCCAAGTTCTTTGGATGCATATATGGTAGGGTACTTTATTAAGCAGGTAGCTGAGGGTTATGTGGGGAAGGGGTATGTTAGTTGGGGATTAATGTACTTAGTGTTGACCTCTGTCCATCAGAGACATGGGGGCCGACTGAGGGTGAACTTGCGATTTCCCATCTAATGATCAAGGTTTTGTTTGAAAAGGGTCAAGTATGAATTCTGCTTCCCATAGATGGGGAGCTTATTCAGAAGTATGGGGATACTTTGAGACACACATCAGTCCCTCCAGTGGGTACTGTTTATGTTGCAGACAAGGTTCAGGCCATTAGATCTAGTGTTGCTGGTGCCATTTGTTTTGTGGATATGCAAGAGATGCATCAAAGCTGGATCTGAGGATGCATCATATACCATGCATAGATTGTGTCTCAGTAACCTGTAGGATACTGAGTACAGAGATATGGCCTTAAGGTGATCTGTGTAGGACAGGGTATTCTTACCCTGGGTTTTCCTGGTGAGGAACCTTTAGGGCATTTTGACTGTTGCAATTGCCTGGTCGGGTACTTGCCAAAGGGGGCACTGTCCTCAATGATGGATGTGATTAGGGCTGAGTAGAGTGGTAGTATAATGTCTTGGACCTGGATGCCATAGCCTTGCTTATGAGTTGGACAGCAGTGAATGATTTTCTTACTATCTTGGCTACGTGTTGGTCAAAGGCTAGATTACTGTCTGCAAATGTTCCTGGATCCCTAACTGTTGAGTCAACTCTTAGGGGTGTTTTATCAGTGGAATAATTAGCTTAGGTGGATGATTTCCCAAAAGAAACTATAATGCATTTCTTCGCATTGAGTTTTAATCCATGGCTTTGACACCAGTCATTTATTTGTGTTAGACTCTCTTGTAGGATGTTGGTGTTGTATGGAGAATCTATGATAGTTCCTAATTTAAGTCATTTGCTAACTTGAGGCCTTTGACACTAGCCTTGACTTTTGAGAAGTAAATGCCAAACATGTTCATACCCATGACGGCACTGTGAGGAACTCCACTGGTAACCGGTCTCATGGTAGAGGTAGTCTCACTGATCCTGACGTCTTGGGTCCTATCTGTGAGCTAGACAGCAATCCAGCAATTTATGTAGAGATTTATGCTTAGTTCTGAGAGTTTGCCAACACTACCTGAGCAGGGCATTGTATCAAACTCCTTGGCCATGTCAAGCTATGCAGTATGCACCATTTTCCCTTCATCCACAGCCTTGGTGGCCCTCTTGAAGTCTACCAGGTTGAGTAAGCAAGACCTTCCCTTAACAAAGCCAAACTAGGATGAGTCCATTGTCTGTAGGTTACCAATGACCTTGTTGATCATTTCCATGATAATTAATTCTACGGCTTTGCATATTACTCATGTCAGACTGATGGGTCTGTAGTTCACAGGGTCGATTGTTAGTCTAACCTTGTGACTATTTCAGCCCTTCGTTCGCCTGACATGTAGCCTGTTTTGAGGCTGTACTTGAAGAGTGCCACAAGTGGTCCTGCTAGGTCATGTTTTGGTGTGTTTAGGAGGCAATCCAGGGATATTTTCAGGGCAAGTGCAGAACTGTTTGTCTTAGTGAGCACCACCAGGACTTGTTCCCTTTTCATAGTTGGGGGGATATGCTAGAAGGTATTTCACAGGGGGTAGAGGTGGGTGAAGTTAGAGCTAAATTTATCAACCAGTAGACACACTTTGTCAGTCTTGTCAGAGAAGATTGTGCCATTTACTAAAAATTCTGCACACTGCTGAGTGCTATCTTTAAGGTTCCTGACATAGCTGAAGATGGCGTTGTGATTGTCCTTAGCCTGGAAGGCTATCCTGACCTCATAATTGGCCTTGTTGGACTTTATTAGGCCTCTTTAGTTTCTTGTTTAGTTGAATCAGAGAGCTGTTGTTTTTGTGAGAGTTGCTGTTTCTGATTTTGGCCATAATTTGTTTTCCATTTGCTCTGAGCTCTGTAAAGTAGGGATTCCACCAGTGCGTTTTCTCAATTAATTGGATGTAGTTTGCTTTAGAATAACTCCTAACTGTTTCAAACGTTTTGGAGTTAGGAAAGGACTGCACCCACCCCCATGTCACGTTCTCATTGGTTAGGTTGGAACATTAAGCTGTCTCCCTCAAAATAAAAATCAGCCCAGAAAATCCAACTAAACCTGTATCCTGTGGTTGGAGTGCACACTATCTGGTCCAGTGATTCTGTGTTGATAAAGAAACATTGTGCCTGTGAGTTAGAGGCAGTGTATGTTAACCAATCTGTAGAGGAGTAATTAAAGCCTCCCATGAATGGGGTATTTGGTTGGTTGTTGAGCACCTCTAGTAGGTCTATGTAAGAGTTGTGTGCTATGTAGGCCATAATGAGTGACTTGTAGCTGGCCAGGACTTGCCAAGGAACCTTGTCTATGGAGACCTGGACATGGATGAACTCCAGGGCATCATCCTGTTTAACCAACCTGGAGTTGTATTTGTTGCTAATGTAGATTGAGACACCTCCACCTTTAGCCCCTGTCTGTGATGCCATTAAAGAAAGGGTACCTCCTAATGCTAAAGTACAGCTATCAGTAACAAGTAAAAACAGTATTCAAAATGAAACGCTGTACAACAATGGCCAATGAAGTAAAGTTCTCTTGGAGAATAGGTAGTGTGGTTAAATGATATAAAACTTAAAAGTGCAACATATATAGCAAAAAACTTGCATACATTTCCAGTACTTAAATGCACTTACAAGATATTCACGCTGTGAATGCAGTTATACCATAGCAAAATGAGGGCTCCAAAGTTTCCAGTCTTATGATGGCTTCAAAGTATCCAATCGTTTTGGTCTGATATACAATGTATCCACACTGAAGATGTAGTAGCTGCTATGTGACTATGATGAACTGTGATAACAGCTTAACCAGTCTAACAGATCAAATAAAAGCTTTTTATTTTATTGTAGAAAAAGTTAAAATCTTCATGTCAAGTTAAAATCTTGATGTAGAATAAAACAGTCCCTATGTATTCCAAACGATAAGCGCTTTTGGTATCTTCTTCAGATCGTAGAGATTGGGACTGGAAGTTCCTTTTTATAGTGTTTGCTTCCTTTACTGTTGAGACAATCATTCAGTTATCACACTGTCAATCAGCTGTCTAAATGCACCAATCCTCTTTCCTCTCAGCTGGGGGTGTTCCATTTCCTATACCTTTTGCTTTTGAGGGGTGTGACCAGTCATGAATTATTAGGCCAGACACACCTCCATGTTAGCTGATAGTCGGTCTTCTAGCTTTTAGTATAGGTTTCAGTGGGATGATGTTATTCAAGCCTGGCTCAATATCAGCACGGAAGCTCACAATCCACTTACTCTCCCTGCATTCAGTAATATTTTCAATGTCGCCTTTCCTTATTCCACTATATACATTCTCTATCACCTTATAAGTGAAAGAATGACCGACATTTCTTTCAGCATGCGTTGCTAAAGCATTATGTGGATCTTTATTGGTAATGTCTCTTTGATGTCTCAAAATGCGATTTTTAAACATCTGATTAGTTTTTCCTACATAGAATGCAGGGCATAGTTTACAGGTAGCCATGTACACCACATTGGGGGTTATACAAGTGGCTTTGACATTAAAGGTGCATTTCTTCTTTGTCCTTGGATGTTCAAATTCGTTATTACAGTCAATCAGTGGGCATGCTGTGCAGTAGCCACACTTGAATGTGCCTTTATGTCCAACGATTTTATGTTTGCTAAACCCATCCTTTGTGCAAAGAAACCTCTTTAAATTTTTCTTATTCTTGTAGCCAAAGCATGGTGCTTTACCTACAGTGTCTTTTAGCTTGGCATCCTGGGTGAGGATTGGCCAAAACTGCCTTATTATGGATTTAACTTGTGTGTTGTCTGTGCTGTAAGTTAACATCACTCTGGTGGTTCTGACTTCTGTCTTGTTTTTCTTTGGGATAACTTCTTGGACATTCACATCTTTTTCATTATAGCCTCTCTTTATTAGGTTTTGTTGTAGAAACAAAATTTTCTTTTCTCTTGTCTCATCTTTGCTATATCTTTTATGTATTCTTTGTGTTTCATTTCGCGTAATATTTTTAGTGACATGTTTAGGATGCATGCTGCTTTTCAACAAGTAATGATTTTTCCATGTATTTTTTTGGTGTAATTCGGTTTCCAACATGTTTTCGTTAAAAATAACATTCACATCCAAAAATGCAACTTGATTATGAGAGTGTTCTACTGTAAAGCTTAGAAAAGTAGTAGTCCTATTTAGATATTGATGGAATGATTCAAATTGTGGCATGGTTCCTTCCCATAAAATAAAAAAGATCATTCACAAATCGACCATAAAATTTGATGCATTCATACCATGGATTATTTGAGTTCAATACATGCTCCAATTCCTAGTCTACAAGCATAAGATTTGAGTAGCTGTTCGCACAAGGGGTGCCCATGGCTACCCCCCATTTTTGTCAATAGATTGATGTACCATACACAAAATAATTATTTTCCAGTATTAAATCTAATAAAGCACAAATCCTATTGGTTTCATTAACAGTTTTTTTGTGGCTTAAGATCTTTCTTACAGTTTCTACGCCTGCTTCGTTGGGAATGGAAGTGAATAAACTATTCACATTCAGGGTGGTCACAAGTAGGTGGTCATAATCCGTAATGTTATTCATGGTTTGATTTATCTTTCTTAAGAAGTCATCAGTATCCTGCAGAACTGTATCAAAATATTTTAAAATAGTTCTCAATTCTTTCTCCACAAATAGTGACATTGTTTCTGTCACCCACCCTTGTCCTGCTACTATAGGCCGTAGTGGAGGGTTATGAAGGTCCTTATGAATCTTAGGAAGTCCATTAATACTCGGAACAGTGGGTTTTGTGATGTTCAAAAAATTGTAAAGGTCCAGATCTACTTGGCCTTCAGTCAACATATCCTGAAGTAAGGAAGACACTTTTTGTATAGTTCGATTTAACTGGATTGGTGTAACTATGTTATGTCTTTTCATCTTGTAACATGGTGGTCATTTTCTTCTTATACCAATTAGTATCCATAACCACTATAGTACCTCCTTTGCCTGCTGGTTTGATTGCCACCTCATTTTGTTGTAAGTTGCATAGGGCTTGTCTTTCTTCATACGTAATGTTTCTATAATGTTTAGTATGTGTGTCCATTCTTAATTTCTCCACTGCATTATTACACAGCCACATGAATAGTTCCACAGCAGGATGGGCTACAGGTGCAAATGTACTTGGTTTCCTTAAGGTTCTAACTTGTTCTGTGTTTGTGCCATAAATATTTCTTAATGTCACATTATGTCCAAAATGCTTTATGTCTATAACAAATTCATTCAGATCGGATCTTAAAGAGGGTATGAAAGTTAACCCCTTCTGTAAAACAGAAGTTTCAGCTTGGGTCAATTCATATTGAGAAATATTCAGCACTATAGAACTGTTTCATTCAGTATTTTCTTTCTTTTTCTGTCTTCACTGTGAGTTTGTGGGTTCTTGTAACTGGTTTGATTCAGAAAAACCGGAAGTTGTGTGGTGATGGGGAGAAATGTACTCCCTTTCTTAGGAATGGTTCCTGTTTCTGAGGATGTTTCAACAATCCTATCTGCCGTAGTGGCCACAGGTGTCCCTGTAATATTGGTAGATGTATTCAATGTGCCAGATGTTTGCTCCTCTGTCCCAGTATGGTTTCTAGACTTGGTCTAAATGTGTGTAAGACACTGTAGCATTGTCCTGCTTAAGTACTTTCTGTGGCTTTAAACCAAATTTCGATAACAGCACAGATGTCTACATTTTCCTGAGAGAGGAGAGCTTGTAGGGTGTGGAGTTTCTTGTTTGGGCTCCTAGCATTGAGTAGTGACACCTTAAAGGTGCTTTGAGTTTTTTTTTTTTTTTTGATATGTTGGTCTTTTTGTCATTTTGAGATTACCTAAAACTAGTTCTAAGGGGGTAGGTAAAATTTTAGCCAATATACAAAAGCGCAGGAAGGGTAGGTGAAGACCATTCTTGACAAAACAACATGGTCTGTTAACCATGCCCTCCCATGCTGATAGATATTGGATTCCCCTGGAAAGACACCAGAAACACATCAGACTAATTTGTTATATAACATGTAAATAAAATATAATTCACTGAAGTGCAGTCCACGGGGGATTAAATGTTATATTTTACCAGAGTTATTTTTAATTCTGCCTCATTCTAAGACTAGCTAAACACATACCGATATGCTCAGCTCTAGTGATGAAGAGCAATGCCACCATTTATTCTGCATATTCAGGAATGCAACCAATAATCTGTATATGATAAATATGTGCAATGCTGTCGTGCAGCATGGAAAAACAAATGTCAACTTAGCTCGGCTTTGCTTGGAGTAGCAACACTTCATGCAAGTTTGATGAACAAACTCAGGATATTTAGTATACACTTAAGTGTTTCAAAAACAACTTCCTGCAAATTTGAGTGTCCTAATTTCAAGAACTGATAATATGCATATATGTTTAACCTTCAGCTGAAATGCATTAAATTATCTTTCATTTTTTACACGGCAACTGTCATTTCTAACAAGAAATGTCATTAGAAAACTTAAATCATGAAAATGGAGATGTAATATGGCTTGCAAGATCTCAAAATTCCCCTCTGCATTGCTGACTAATAAACCACTTGAAGTATGGGTCCTGAGTACTGACCGTTGTACTTTTCAGGGTATTCTGGTGTTCATATTATTCCTTTTTAACATTTGAGCTGCTTCCTAAAAGGGTAGAGTACATGCAAATATGTCATACAGAGAACATGAAAGAAAACTTTTAATTTTCTGTATATTTATCTAGTTTTATTTCATAGCTGAGTCTGTGTTAGTAGCCAGAAAAGTCCAGATATTAAAGAATAAGAGTACATTGATGAAAATGCTTCATCTTTGAAGATCAGGTATAGCTCCATGAACTCGCTCTGTGTGCTTCTTCAGGGTTTGATTTCAAATTGCTTTCGTTTTTATTTTAAACAGATGCTTGTCATTCTAATTATTTCAGTGCTGTTGCTTTACTAAATCTGGTAACACTTGTTTTTTCGGTTATTATATTGAATGCTTTTCATAGTCTGCAATACAACTCAAGCATTTCCATCTATAAAATATGATAAAGGGTAAAGCAATACAGTAAAAAAAAAGGTTTTAAAAGTCTCACAGTTATGACACAGAAATTGTCTAATAAAAGACCTTATAGGAAATAATACATCTAAAGTTCTGCTATTACTTGTCATGAGGGGGGGTTAACACATTTTACCAACTGGTTTAGTCATATGCATATTTTCTTCTTTCTTTTGGGGGGGTAGTTAGTCTAAATAAAATGGTGCTTAGGAATCCTCATGCCAGCTAGCATTTGAAATGGGAAGTTTCAAATTTCAACGAATAATGACAACAGCTGGGGTTAATCTCTGTGAAATGGGCCTTTTAGCATTGCTGGTGGAATGCTTTCATTATGGTGCGTACACTTGACTGTGTCAGTCTCTTGATTTCTGTGTGGATGTTGGGCATAATGTGCATATACTTGGTGTGTGATGGTTCCCACACAGACTGGGAATTGTGCACATTTTCTCTGTTCCCATTTCTGAAGCCATCACTTGATGACATTTTATCAAGAAGAAAAAAGAAGGGGAAAAAAGGTTTTGTGTACAGGAAAATCTCAGCATTTAATTTTGTATATAACAAAGAATTCTTCATTTAAACCCTCCCCATGTAACATTTCTAAAACCACACAAAATTTAGAAACATTTGCAGACTCAGTACATTTTACAAATAGCATTATACTGGAGGAGAAAAAGTGGGATTTGTACATGAACTCTTCTGACATGCCATTCTTAAGATTCTTTTCTACATTTTAAAACGCCATTTCGTCAAGAACCAGCACTTTTGGCAATACAATCTTTGAAGCAAAAAAAAAAAATATATATATATATATATATATATATATGTGTGTGTGTGTGTGTGTGTGTGTGTGTGTAATTGTGTATATATATATATGTGTGTGTGTGTTTGTGTGTGTGTGTGTGTGTGTGTGTGTGTGTGTGTATTTATTGAGATACTTTGTTTTTATTAGTAGGCTTTGTAATACAAAAAGTGCACAATGTATATGTAATGACAGGTCAATCATTTTAGAAGGCCAGACACACACACAAAATCAGTAAAATGTTTTACTTACCGTCGTTTTAAGTTAGAATAATATTTTTGTCTCATCTTTGTATTCATTGCCATTAGATTCTGCTTCTCTTGGCTAATTCTGCAGTTACTTTTGTGTCCACTTCATAACGTTTACAGCATTGAGAAAGCAATCATAACTGATACAGCATTGAGAAAGCAATCATATCTGCCTTGTAAGTCTACTAAATTTATTCAGTCTAACTATACTTTTTGATCTGAAATAAAAACTTAGAGCAAAATGCATGCATTCCAGAAAATTAAAAGTAAAATCCATTTCAAGTTGCAAAACTCCCAGACCTCCATGTCAGAGGTAACTATATAATAATTGTAACCATCAGGGGTACTATTATTCCTTGTACTAGGTTAAAAGCACAAAATTACTATCCCTTATGCTAACCTAAAAACTCATTTATAAGATTTTGTTGGCATTCAACATGTATATCACTGTTGTAGTAGCCAAAGCGATTTGGGTCCTTACCCCTCCTGACCAGCCTGTTTTCAGTGCTTTTGAGTACTTTCCATGTGCTTTAGCTGTCTGGAGCTTGAAGGGAGCTCCATAAAAAGGAAGAGTGCAAATCTCATCAGATCTGTTTTGCTGCCAAAGAGTGCACCTTTGGTGGGTCCTGTGAAATTGCTGGCAGACCAGCGATCTTCAAGGCTGGACAGACAGGTGCAAACCTTTTTTCTGAGGAATATCTCTTTTTCTGTCTGAATTATTGTGTTTAGCTAGGATGTTTAACATTTTAGGACCATCATTGCATTTGTAAGGGAGTGGATGTGTAAGTGCATGCTTATGTGAACTATTTGTTTGAAAAAAGTTTCTTTTCTGATGAAAATTTTAATCAGATTTTGTATATTTGTCCTTTTGGGGCAGGATACTGTGCTTATGGGGAGCTGTCAGTAGTTTACTTATGTGAGAACCACTTGTTCTTTGCCTTTTACCAACTTGCCCAGGATCCACTTTCCAATTTTGAGGTCTCTTTCTGTGCTTACCAATGGAGCATCCACTAGTCTCCACAGTTTTACTTACCCTGTCCAGAAGAAAAGATAACTTGTCTGAGAGTCTTGGGGTCAGGAAGGTTTCTTTTTTCCTCATCCCACTGGTGGGTGACTCTGGTGTGACATCTTATTTCTCAGACAATCATCTTTTCCCCCCAGTCCCCCTGGTGTAGGATATGCAGCAACCAAAGACTGGGGGATAGCCACATTCATTTCAGGGTTACTTTTTACACCCTTTTCCCAGTAAGCATGGTCTCTAACATACAGTGTGATTCAATCCAACAACCTCAGCCTCCCAGGATGCTAGGATTACAAATGTACGCCGACTGTAGGAATGCCCTTGGTGGGCAAGGGAGAACCACTCTTGTTGGTCTCAGGGGAAGGGACAGATGATGGTACTTCACTTAACTAAGATAAGAAATCTGTATCAAGGACTAGTATATGCCTTCTATGAGTTGGTCATTTTGCATGGGGATTCATGGGAAAAGAGTACATAGTGAGAAAACGTTCCAGTCTCCTGTTTCTTTTGCTGTGGATAGGGATGATTTACTGAGATTTGTTAAGGATTTCATTTGTACTTTTTCCTTGCTTTCTTGTTCAGACAAGAAAAAGTAACAGACTTCTGCCTCCTGACTTGGATTTTCAGTCAGAGGAACAGGCAATGCAAAGGGATAGTTATACTTGTTGAATTTCTTCTCAATCTGATCATTCTGATTCTGGGAAAAGAATGCTTTCAGATTTCACTTTTGAAGATTTATTATTTTTTTCTGACTTTTTTTATAGGTTGAAAGTGTCTTTTCAGTGGGAGCAGAATGAAATCCTCTGAAATGAATGTGTTATTTTTTTTATTTCAGTTGGATATGACTGATATTGCAGCTGCTCCTCCTGTGTTGCTTGTTTGAGAGACCGATTTTCTCAATGTGTCTAGAAGACCTGTTAGTTAATCTCCTGTCCCAAGCAACTCTGATAAGTTATACAGGATATCTCAGACTCATACGTATTTATTTTTGTATCCTAAAGCAGACCCAATAACTGCTTCTGCTGAACACATTCCTGCTGCTGAGTTAACCCCTTTCCCTTTGTCTTGAATGGTACAACATTAGATAACTTGGGTGGGAAAATTTATTCTTCTACTACCTTTGTATTCAGAATTTTAAACTGCTTGGGTCTTTTGCTAAAGTTTTTGTCTTTATTTTTTGAGAACATGCAGAAGTTAATGATTAACCTTTCTTCTTCTGATGTAACATCATTTTTTCAGGTTACTAAGTATATTTTGCAGCATACTCTTAAAGCTGCTGTTTTTTGCTCAGGAGCTACTGCTGCTGAGTGACTATAGAGAAGATTTATTGGTTGTGTTCTCAGAATGTTCCTGAAAATGTTGACTGACATTTTCAATTCTCTCTTAGATAAGATAGTTCTTTTTAGTCCTTCAACAGCTGAGACAATAATATTTGTTGAAAACGGAAAGCTGATTCAAGGAGTTTCTTGATTTGTCAATCATTCTTTTTTCACAGCTATTAGAAATGTCTCTTGCTGCTAAGCTTCCCTTTTAAAAAACAGAAAGCTTCAAAAAGTCAGAGACTGTTCACTCAGTCAGTGTGCCATGAATATCTGCCTGTTCAGGCTCCCCCCCCCCCCATCCCATTCACCCAATCTGTCTCTCAGAGGATTCTTCTTCTTCCTAGATGTTGGCACAGAGCGTGGTAGAACACCAGTGCCTCACTGCCACTTTTCAAATGCCTTTATTCAATTTTTTTTTTTTTAATCAAAAAGAGAAGGATCCTGAAGGTCTGTACAGGGCCTTTCCTTTCTTTTCTAATTCATTTTGGTCCTTGTACCTTTACTTCCTCCATAGATTTTATGGTGAAGCTAGATTTGAAGGACACCTATCATCGCATTCTCGGTGGTAAGCAGTTCAGGCATTTGCTAAGATTAGCTGCGTCTGGCGTTCCCTATCAGTTCTCTGTCTTATCATTTAAATTTCTCTGCACCAAAGATGTTCACTTAATGTCTATCTCCAGCTATTGGTTATTTCTGACTTCTCGGCATTCTCATCTTTTCATTTTGCATGATTATTTTATCTTTGCAGGTTATTTTTTCATCTATTAAGAGTCTTTTCCAACTGTTCAGAATCTTCTACTCAGCCTGTGTTTTGAAATCAATATTATAAGTCTTTTATCCCTTCTCTCAAAATGGTATTGTGAGATGTTTGTTAGGCTCTATCCTGGAACAAGCCTTTTCTTCCTCCAGACTAAGTGCAAATGTTTCTGCACTTATTGCTGCATTTCTGCAATCAAACCAATGTACCAATTTGGAATTTCTCAGGACCTTGGGGTACATGGCACTGAGGATTCATCTGCTTCCCCTGGCTAGACTTCACATGAGGAAAATATAATGGTACCTTGATAAGTCTGGATTCAGCGTCTACACCCTTTGTCTTTTCAGATTCCAGTTTGGGGGTTTGCAAAGAAGGAGAATCTGTGGTGGGGGGGGTCGACAATTTCTTTTGCAGTCTATATCCCTCATTCTCCCTTCTGCCCCCCCGTCCAAAAAAAGTCTGCCTCTACAGATGCATTAGACCTTATGTGAGGTGCATTTTACAAAGGAGTGAAAGTGTTAGATATAATGTTGTAAATATTTATTAATTCCTTACTCATAGGACTTCGGTTCCGTCCTCGGATCTGACATGGTCATTTCCAAGCTTGCACCAGCCAAAAACTCTCAGCTAAGACCTACCCATAATGCCCCTGTCATAGACTCTTCAGATCTCGTTTGCTGCATTCCTCGTCAGACATGCCATGCCTTCTCTCTCAAAGCTAAGTGTAGAGTTTTGTGTAAATTTCTCTCAATACCTTACTTTTTAGTCAGTTTTTCACTAATTTTCTACTCCTCTACTTGTTCTATTTCCTACCCTCTACCTTTGGTAGTAACTTTTATACCATCGTTGGTACTGTCCCTCTCTCCTACCTTTGGTAGGCCCTCTTTCTTACCACTTGTGGTATTTCTAAGTACCATTGTTGGTACTCTTCTCTTTCTTTCTATCTATATATCAAAAAAAAAAAAAAAGCATTTTCTCTTTAACTCTGCTCTTGTTGTTTTTTGACTGTTTACCTTGTCAGCTTAGATTAGTGTGGTGTCATTATGTCTGAAAAAGCGAAATTGGGGTTTAAGCAGTGCAATAAGTGCAGGCGTAAGATGCACAACTCAGATGGTCACGTTCGGTGCATTTATTGTTTGGGCATTGACCATATAAATGCCTCGTGATATCTTTTCATTTCAGTAATCGCACTCTAGCTGAGCGCAAAAAAAAAATTGATATTGAAAGGTTTGATGAAAACGCTTTCTTTGGAGGCTCTCTCTGGGACTGAGGTCTCACCACCTCCTAAGACTAAAAAACACACAGAGAAACGGAGTCACTTGGTTCCTACATCTCTGTCCGTTTCGGGACTGAGTCGACACAGAGCTTCGACGGCGCCTTCAGTGCAGACATCCTTGGCACCAGGCTCTATGTTTTCTCCCTTGGTGCTGCCTTTAATTTTGACTTCTATTATGGTACCATCGTCCTCGGGTGCCATCCTTGGTCTTGACACCAGCTTTGACTACCATCCCCAGCCACGGTGCTGATAGCTTATACGGCTCCACAGACAATGACCCCATCAGTTCCAAAGATTGAACACCTTCCCATAACCAGATATTCTCCAACGTACGACCCTTTTTCGGGACATTTAGCCTCTTTCTTAAAAGACCTGATTCCTTTAGCAGCCTCCTACAGATCCACCAGGAGCCTTTCAGAACATGATGCAGTGTGGGTTGTGGACCAGCTTCTGGCAGTTAGAGGATTGCCCACCCCTGCTAGGTCTTCCACCTCCCTTTGGAACGGAAGCTTTCATGGCATACTCACCAGTATATCCTCCTCCGGCCTCTTCCCAGGCCCCTGAGACTTTGGTACCAATAACCACCCTGGTGCATACTGTCTCGGCTCTGACTGCAGAGTTTCCCCTGTTGGCACAGATTACTCTTTGTGCATCATCTCCATTGGAATTGGTGCACGGAGCAGTGATTGGGCTGTCGGCACCTTGGTTCCTAGTTCGGCACCTATTTTTCACTGGCACTGTCTATGGCCACGGCTCTACTGACAGCTACCAGTCCTTTCAGAGCTCCTCACCTGGAGGTGGGGTCCTCATGGCAGGGTGTGACCCCAGTTCCAAGGTTGTTGTTCTCGGTTCCGGGCTCCCATCCCTCGTGGGGCGGGCCTGCTTTCCAGGTGATGGAGAGGGTCATTGCCTCAACAGGCTCGCAGTCAGCATCAGTGGCATCGACACCAGAGCCCCCCTCTAGCAGGCAGCTGTCCCAACCCCCTACTCTAGGATCCTGAGAACGGGAGCTGCAACACCTTCCCTTGAAGGGAACCCTTTCTCTGGAGTCCTCCTCAGAAGATCCCACTGGGGAGCCACCCCGGAAGAAACAGTGCAAGAAGAAGCACCTTGATTCCCCTGAGGAATCTATCACTGAGGACGAGTGCAATGAGAGAGAAGGGTCCCCATGGTCTCCCCCAGAAGACATCTCATTTGGAGACATTCCTGAGATCCTCAAGCAGAGGGGTGACTGAAAGTCCTCTAACCCTTCTTCGGAGGAATCGGTGTTCTTGCAGGCCTTCAGTGCTTGGCCATCTATTTCCTGGGTGACCCCACCTGTGGATGTGCTTGTAAAACTGATTGTGCAACATGCCTGGAAGGCCCAGGACAATGTAGAACCTGTCCCCCGGAGGCCAGACAAAATTTTATCCACCCCCAAAGACCAGCCCAATTGGTCCAAGCAGTTGGTTGTTGATTCCATGGTCGTGGCGGCGGCCACCAAGAGGGAACTGGCAGAAGATAGTTCCACTGTTCATCCCCCGAACAGGGAGTCTCGGGCTATGGGCAGACTGGGGAAGTGGACCTACACTTCAGTGACCTTTGCTATTCGATTGCTGAACTATCTGGCACACTTCACTCGCCTCCAAAGAGACCTAATTTCTGAAATGTCTACCTCTTTGGAGGGGGTACTGCCTGATGAGGTGCGTGATACTGTCGCCTTGCAGCTGGCTACCCTGGAATCTGTCTTGAACTCCTTGATATCTCGCACCACCAAGGAGGCAGCTCAAGCAGCTGCAACAGGCATCGTCATGAGATTGCATGCTTGGATGCTTTTGTGTGATTTCACAGACGCCTTTAAATCTTGCTTCATCAATGCGCCTGTTTAAGATTCTTCACTCTTTGATCCCAAAGTACCTGACACACTATCACGAAGTGAGAAAGATGGAAAGACCTTGTCTGCTGTGGGCATACATTTTTCCATCCCCCAGAGATCCTATTCCAGGAACCAGAGGGGAGGAAAATTGTGGTTCAAAAAGTCCCAAGGATCTTTTTGTGACACTCATGGTGATCAATCTCCCCAGGCAGAGAGGGCAACTCATCCAGTAGATGCCCCTTTAGGGGCAAAGGGAGTCCACTTAACCAGGGCACTAGAGATTCCTACTCCGGACAACCCTACCAGTGCTCCTGAGCAGCGTCCTGATTGCTTTCCTTTGGAAGCAGTCGGGGATCGATTTTCTCTGCACCTACAACCCTGGCAATTTATCACTATCAATGCATGAGTGCAGAGAATAATATCCAGAGGCTACTATATCCCATTCGATATTATCCCCAGACCCATCAAACGAATGCCCAATGTTCCACCCAGTCAGAGGGAGGTAGCAGCCATAGAAATCGAAAAGCTGCTATGAAAAAAGTCATCCAGCCAGTCCCACCAGACCAGAGAGGATCCATTTTTTACTTGAGGTTCTTTTTAGTGCCAGAAAAGACAGGAGATTGGAAACCAATCCTGGATCTCAGCTAACTGAACAAATTCATAAAACCTCAAAAATTCCAGATGGTCACGGTACAGTCCATCCTCCCCTTTCTAGGGAAGGACAACTGGATGTGCTCTGCAGATCTCCAGGATGCGTATTACCACATAAAGATGGACCAGTGCTCCCGGTGATTTCTCCGCTTCTGGCTGGGAGCCAATCAGTACCAGTTCAGGGTACTGCCATTTGGTCTCTCGACAGCCCCATGGGTGTTTACCAAATGTATGGCAGTTGTAGTAGCTCATCTTCGACTACAAGGATACCAGGTGTTTCTTTATCTAGACTATTGGCTCCTAACTGCCACAACCAGGAATCTGCTCTTCCACAGCCTCCCTTACACTCAAGGCTTTGCTCTTCATTTAGGGATTACGATCAACAAGGAAAAATCTCAAATGTCCCCAAAAACACTGGAATTTATTGAAGCAATCTTCGACACAACATCCCTTCCTCCTCACAGGCTCTCAAAAATAAGCCAGGTTCAAGTCCTCCTCCAACAGACTTTTGTACCAGCATGCCTTGTACTACAACTTCTGGGTTTTTAGGTCTGCAACCATTACCTTAGTTCCACTGGCGATGTTGCACATGAGATTGGTACAGTGGCTCCGTTCATCACAATGGTCGATCTTAACCCATCCTCTCGACTACTTGATACACCTTACAAATCTTTGCAAGAAAGAAATGCTTTGGTGGATGACACCAGAATCAAATCTTTGGTGTCGACCATTCTGCCTTTCACAGCCCAGGGTCACGGTGACCATGGATGCTTCCCTGCTAGGGTGTGGGGGGGGTGCATTTCCAGGGAAAAACAGTCCAAGGCACTTGGTCCCCCATGGAGGCCAATTTACACATAAATGTCCTGGAATTGAGGGAAGTTCTCTTAGCATTGCAAGCGTTCCATACATCCCTCTCTTCTGGGACCATTGCAGTTCAGTCAGACAACATGTCAGTCGTCTGGTATATAAACAAACAAGACGGAACCAGGTCTTGCCCCCTGTGTCGGGAAGCCATGAGAATTTGGCACTGAGTGATAGTTTCCAACCGCTTTCTTATAACAGTGCACATTCCTGGGTGTTCCAGCCTTATTGCGGACAGTCTGAGCAGGTACATCCTGATGCCTCACGAGTGGTTTCTCAGTCTTGTAATAGTGGATCAGATCTTCTGCCATTGGGGCAGGCCTTGCTGTGACCTGTTTTCTTCCCCTCTAAACAACAAATGCAGAAGCTACTTTGCCCTGATCCCCCTTCAGGGGGAGTCACCAAGGGATGTGCAGATGTACGATTGGCCCCCGTGTCTGCTGTATGCCTTTCCCCCATTTCCTCTCATACCAAAATTCCTCCAGAAAGCTCAAAGTTTGAGAAGCAAAGTGATCTTCATTGCCCCTTATTGGCTCCATTAAGTGTGGTTCCCTTTCCTATGGTCTTATCTGATTCACAGCCCATGGATCCTGGATCAATCCCAAGGTCTGCTATCTCACCCTCAGGGACTGATTCACCCCAATCTCCACAGCCTGAAGCTCGCAGCTTGGTTTCTCCACTTCCAGTGATTGCCAGGCTACCTGATATTTCATCTCCTGTCTATGAGATCCTTCTGTCTTCACACAAACCTTCCACCAGGAAAATGTATTCTAGTAAGTGGGCTAGGTTCTCTACATGGGCCAAAGATCATGACATAGACCCTTTCTCTATGCCTATTCAGAAGATCCTACAATGCCTGACTACTCTTCTACATGCAGGAGCTTCAGCATTGCCAATTACTGTACATTTAGCAGCTATCACAAATTTTCACAATGGAGTCAATAATTCTTCTATGTCACACCGTCTGTACAAAACTTTCTTGAAAGGAGTATTACATATTAAACCTCCTGTCAAGCCCCCCCATAGAGCCTTGGGACTTGACTTTGGTGCTTCAATCGTTAACAAGCCCTCCTTTCGAACCTTCTAATTCATGTGATGTAAAATTTTTGTCTTGGAAGACTCTACTTCTAGTAGCCCTTACTTCAGCGAGAAGAGTATCTGAGTTACAGGCCTTAAGTGTCAAGAGACCTTACTTAATTTTCGACAGGGAAAGATTGTCCCTACATACTAACCCATCCTTCTTACCCAAGGTCATTTCTGGGTTTTCAATTAACCAATCTATTGACCTGCCAGTTTTCTTCACTCAACATTCAAATAGAGGAGAGTATCATTTGCATACCCTTGATGTTCATAGGCAACTTCATTTTTACTTGGACGGAACTAAATCTTTCAGAAAAATGGATCAATTTTTTGTGGCCTTTGCGGAACCCAGACTGGGTAAACCTGTCTCCAAAGTGACTCTATCTTTTTGGCTTAGAAGCGTCATTACCTTTATCTACCATCAGAATAAACTGTCTTTACCTTCCAGAGTAAAGGCTCATTCCACTAGATCGATGGCTACTTCTGTGGCTTTTCATTCCAGAGCTTCTATGAATGATATCTGCACAGCAGCCCCTTGGGCAAGACCTCATACCTTTATCACTTGTTACAAATTGGATTTGGCCTCCAGGGGGCGAGCATCTTTTGGTTCTATGATGCTCAGGAATATCCTTCCTTAGGGCCACCCAGGACTCAAATAGCTGGGGACTCAGTCCTATCAGTAAGGAATGAATAAAGATTTACAAAATCAGATAAAGAAGTTATGTCTTACCATAACATTCCATCTGTGTTGTAGATCTTTATTCATTCATTAGTTCCCACCCTCCATCCCTGGTGGATTTTAGGACCTCCTAGTTAAGATATTTGCTCAGACAGAGCCTCCTACTGTCTTTTTAATTATCTCTATAATATAAGGGCAGGCAAATTCGATCTGAGGAGACTATGAGAGGGGCATTATGAGTAGGTCTTAGCTGAGGGTTTTTGGCTGGTGCGAGCTTGGAAACGGCCATGTCGGTTCTGAGGATGGAACCGAAGTCCTGTCAGTTATGAATGAATAAAGATCTACAACACAGATTTAACGTTATGGTAAGACATAACTTCTTTCTTGTGCGGTCCTCAAGCCAGACAGTAACACTTTAATGTTACAGAGATGTTGGCATGGAAAGCCTTAAATCATCTTGGGTCCCCAGGATCTCACCAGATTTACACCGACACAGTGATGTGGTGCATAAGTTAAAAAGGCGGTACCAGCTCTTACCCTGTTTGCAAACTTGCTGTGATATGATATGATATCATGGTATGATACGATAGCTTGGAAGATAACTCAGTTCAGTTTGACTCATAAAGTTTCATACTTTCTGTCAGAGCAGGCTTGACTACAAACAAGCACAGCATAAAGAAGACTGACCCCCATATTGATTCAGCTGTAGGGAGTACCTTAAGTAGATCTGTCTGCCTCCTTTCAGAATAGACAATGAAAGAAATTCTGCTCCTTGATTCCTTGTTAACTGGCCTGGAAGTCAGATGTTTTTCTCATGGGGATGCACTTGTATGCTTTTCGTCAAACTCCATTGATATTCATGGTTCTTCTAAAGATCCTGAAGTAATCCCCACAAATTGTAATTTTGACTCCCTTGTGGAACAGGCAGCAGTGTTTCTCCCTTCTTTTCAATCTCACTTAAGTACAATTACCACAGGATTCCCCCAGACTGGATTTGCTCACACAAGACAGTGGATGTTTGATATACCCCAGCCTGAAAACTCTTCATCTTACTGTCTGGATAACAGACTTTTGATACCCCTTAGGCACCTTCTTCCTGAGGATGTGCAGCAGGTACTAAAGGAGGTGGAAAAACATGCTATTAAAAGACTATATATATATATATATATATATGTATGTATGTGTATATATATATATATATATATATATATATATATATATATATATATATATATATATGTATATATATATATATATATATATATATATATATATATATATATATATATATATATATATATATAAGAAGCAAGACCTTCTTCAGGCCCAGGTACCTCTGGTACTTGATTATTTGTGAGAGCTAATATCCTCTGACGTTTCTTATTCATCCAGCAATGTTCATTTGTCAGCCATTTATGTTTGTTTGTCTTAAGATACCCCTTTTCTAACCATTCTCAAATTAAACAATTTTTGAAAGGGGTGTTGCATATGTGCCTACCTAATAAACAGGTGACTCCTCCCTGGGATCTTAACATAGTACTTGAAAAGCTCACTCTTTCTCCATATGAACCTGCTCATCAGGCTGAATTGGAGTTCTTAACATGGAAGACTGCTTTACTCATTTCTTTGACTTCTGCTAAGAGCGTATCGAGTTATAAGCAAGCATTTATGGTGAGACATCCTTATCTCATTTTTCACAAGGACAATGTTTCTTTAAGAACTAACCATTCTTTTATGTCTGAAGTAGTCTCAAGAGTTTACTTTAAGTCAGACTATTTATCTCCCTATCTTTTCTGAACCCCAAAAAAAAGGGAGAAAATATTGATGTCCTTCCATTTCACTGTTGCAGTATTCCTTACAATAGGGATCCCCTGCCAAGGGCTGCCTGACATCTGAGCAGTATACCAAAGCCTTTAGGTTGCTAAGAGTATGCCGTACATCATACATATGTACCCTGCATACAGCTTAGGGCATAAAGGCGACGTCCGTACCATCCTCAGAACTTCTTTGCTGCCAGTCTGAATGCCATCTTTGATCGTCAGTCAGAATGCTCACTTTGTTTGTTGATTTACCAAGCCCTCTTTCAGATAAGTGCCTCATTAGGGTTTTGCTGTTATCTTTTTTCCTTTGTTTTGTTGTTTGTGGGGTTCATGTCATCCAGAAAGGGTAAATGCAAGTGCGGGAGACAGATTCCCCATAAAGACCGTCACAAGTGGTGAGAAAGTTTTACTCACTTTGGATGTGCATAGACAACTCAAATTTTATTTGGATAAGACTAAATCTATAACTGAACAGCTTTTTGTTTTCTTTCATCCTAGATCTTTAGGATTGGCTGTTTCCAAGCAAACTATTTCTTCTTTGATGTCTGAAGACATTTCTTTTTGTTCTTTTCATGGAAAGATCCTTCCTTCCTGCTGTAAAGGCTCATTCTACTATGGCTGTGGCTTTTTCTGGTGCTTTTTTCAAGGGTTTAGATACTACTCTATTCTTGAGTCAGCTACTTGGACTTCTGTGCATATTTTTACTAAGCACGATAAGTTGGATGTGATATCCAGGGCTAGAGCTGGTTTTGCTAGGGCCATCCTTCATGGGTTCCTAGAGGGTTCTTCTGGTCCTACCTCCTGAGCTTTTGCACTCTCCCTAGTATAAGGAATACTGCAACAGTGAAATGGAAGTCCATAGTACAGTTGTGTAAAATCTTACCATAATGTTAGATGCCCTTCTCTTCACTGTTACAGTATTCACTCCCTCCCTCTGGTTCTTTTTCCTTCTGGATGCTTGTTACCTTTCTAATCCTTGGACTGGTGTTCCTAATGGGTCTCTCAGTTCTGAGGATGGTACATTAGGATGTCACCTTTACCCCCCTATGATGTATGCAGAGAACATACATGTGACATATAGCGTACCCTTAGAAACCTAAATGGTTTGGTATACTGGCTGGATGTTGGGCCACACTTGTCAGGCTATGCCTATTGTAAGGAATACTGCAACAGGGAAGAGAAGGACATCTACCATTATAGTAAGATTTTACACAACTGTACTTTCACACTTTAGATGCCCACAGGCAGCTCAGATACTACTTAGACAAAACTGAAGCATTCAGTAAAGCTGGTCAGCCATTTGTCTACTTTGAAGGTAGGAGAAAAGGAAACCAGTGTCAAAGCCCACTGTTTCCAAATGCTTTTCTCATGCTATTGCCTTTTGTTATACTCATCATAATAAGTCACTTCCAGACAAGGTTAGGGCCCATTTCACAAGGGCTTTGCTTCTTATGTGGCTTTCTAGAAAAGTGTGGACTCTAAATGTTTTCTAGAGGCAGCAACTTGGTCCTTTGCATTAAGCAGAGCCCTTCCCTTGCCCTCTCCAAACACAATGGATGGGAATCATATATTCACACCTGGGGTAGCATCTATGTCTTTTATGGACAGGGACAATTTGTAAGATACTCAAGGCATAGGCATAAATCCATGCCATCCTTTTGTAGAATCAGGTTATATTGGCTAGACTTGTAAGGGCTCTTAAGTTGTTAGCCTAGTAATCTCCTATAAACCTACAACTTTACAAAGCTCTACAAGCTAGATTCCTTCTCTGGGTCCAGACTTTTCTAGGACCATTCTCTAGGGGTTCTTAGAGTTTTAATTTATTTTAATTAATGTCTTTCCTTCCTTAGTTTGTAAGCTATGGTAGTTTACCCAGATAGATTAGGCTACAGCAACTGCGATCTCTATATTGCACATAGTACAGTTGTGTAAGTGTACTTGCCGTAGCAGTAGATGGTCTAATAGATCACTGTAGCAGTAGCTACATGCTTTTCTTTTTATTTTCCCAGGGATGTGCATATACCTTTGGTTTACTGTTGACTTGATTTTCAATTATATTCTGTGTTCTCATGTTTACTTGTTTCCACTTAAAATGTGTTAATAGATTAAACTGTGTCTTAATACAGACATTTGCCTATGCAAATGTAAGGGAAAACATATCAGCTCTACATATGTTATGATATGTGCACTTTTACACACCATCCCCTACCTCAACAACCCAAGATTACAGCTTATTAACTTAAACATGCTTTTGTCTGGATTTTCAGTTATACACTGTAATGTCTGTGTTTCTTAATATCAAAAAATAAAGAAACAGAAGAGAAAGAAAAAAAAAAGCATTTGTTTATTTTTGTAACTTTATCATATACAAGAACAACTGAAAATATTTTACTATAAAATATGCAAATTTATAGTGTGGAAAGTTTCATATGAATACTGCTAAGAACATAAATTGTTTTACTTGCCCTTATCTTTTTTCTTCCTCTTCCTGTCCCCTCCCCCTCAGGGTGCTTCCAAACATTAATGACATGAAGTACGGCAAATGCGTTTTAGTTCCCTACAAGTTTAACAAAGACAACAAAAGTCTACTATTTCCACTTATTCTTACACAGCTCTATTTCATAAATGTGTATGATGCTTTGCAGTCTCACATTTATTTACTAATTTCTGTATTGCTGGTCGTTTTCCTGTTCACATCCTTCTTCCAACTCCAGATTCCAGTTCAATTCCAAGTTACTATCGATTCTTCTGGTGAACCCATGTGCTTTTCTCTCTCTTAAGCATTTTTCATTGAAAAGCGGAAAATGTTTCACTGAAAAAGTCTCTCTGTGTGCTTTATTATTAGAAGAATGAAATACAAGCTCCTCTTCTGCTTGATGGCTCACTTTTTGTTGGACAATTGGACAAACTTTTGCATTTCCTCCTTAACCTGTTCTGCATCAAAATGACTTTAATTATGTGGGGAAAGTATTCTGAAGACAGCTAGATACAGTATCTTGAATCTCACACCTGCCTCTCAACATTACCTGATTACTGGAATACATTTGTTTTTCACTGTTTGGTCTTCAGTGAATAATCATTTTCCTCAAATACTCTGCTATTTCCAACTTTTAACACTATGCCCTTTTGCCACAATTTTGTCAGGATCAACTCTTTCTGCTGGTAGGTTTGCATTGTTACTAATAAATGTCGGCTGCTTTCTTATGGCCAGATTTGCAGCATGCACTTTGTTTATATCTTGAGAGCAATTCTTGTTCTTGCCAGGCTAAAAGAACCAAGGCAGGGGTGACCTGTACTTCCTCTCTAGTAATTCTCCCAAGAGCAACTGAACTTCTGTTTTAAACCTATCCTGCTTAGGACAGGAATAAAATAAATGGATCCAGTCCCCTCTGTCTACATGACCACATCTCAGCAACTGGTTTAATAATTAGGCAAAATTCTGCCCAGTCTTACTGGAATATAGAAATAACCTGTGAAGCCACTTCTGCCAAATATTTTAAATTTTCTATTCTGAGTGATTTTTCACATCTTGGAAAGGTAAGCTAACCAATCCCTCTCTGTTATTTATAGTATAAGTAGTCTTCCCTACTCTCTCTTGTATTGAAGTGCCCTGGTTTGTTTTACAATATTCAAAGCTCTATAGAGTTTAGAAATCATTTTTTTTCCTATGGTCAATCCCATTCCTAATTTCTTTCACTAGATTTATTAATTCATACTCAGCCAACTTTAGGCTTCTGAACCACTTATGCATTTTTAGCTTTGAAATTACTCCTAGGTAATATAAACAGTGGCCCAGCAGGAAGTTATATTGATCTCTAATTTCCTTTCAAGTTAATAAGCCAAGGTGGGTCCCAAACCACTCTAGCTACTGTATCTGGCTTGTCCTTGATGCAGTTCCCTGGAATAGCCCATGGGCAGTAAAATTTCATTAATATCAGCCAAAAGTTGATACTGGAATATTCTCAAGACTTCTCAAAAAACTTTTTGGTAGACCTCAAAACTGGTCACCATTTACAAATAAACCAAACCAATCTAAAACTCCCATCCTTGGTACTCTTTCTAAAGTCATGTTTTTCAGATTGATGAGCAACATGCCATCTGTAGTTTCACTACTTTGGCAAAAGCTACTGCACTCCAATATATTTCTAACTGGTGGACTGATAAACCTCCGATGGAGGCTGGTAACTGTAATCTGCCCCATGATGCTTATGGACATTGCTCCTCCCAAATAAATTATTTGATTTTTTTTTTAAATAGGCTTAGAAAAACTGATTATCTGGGGGAAAGGAGCCTAGTGTGTGGTAACTATGTTAGCAATGGAAGAATGAACCAATTTAAGGCCTGTATCATCTGATCTATCTCCAAGGGGACCCCTTTCCATCTTGTTAAATGGTTGTCTACCTTTCTTATCATTGTCTTTTAAGTCATATCCACTATGCCATTTACTGAATCAATTATCTAGATGCCTAAGTATTTTAATTTGTTGGGAATGCCCAAATAGGGATAGGATTGAATGACCTCATCCAAAGGTCAAGTTTATCAAAACCACCCGGGTGTTCTCCATATTTACTTTATAACAAGAGAATGCATTATATGTACATTGCATCTCAAACACTACTGCTAAGTTTTCTCTGAAGGTTCAACAGTGACAGTAAAATATCATCCATGAAAAGGGAGTTCTTTAATTCCATTTGATCCCATAAATACCCCCTAACTAATGAGCGCCTAATCTCTTAAGTTAGTGGTTCCAAATATAATGCAAAGAGCTGAGGTGATAGAGGTCATCCTTTTCTGGTGCCCCTGCTTAATTGGAAGGGGCAGATAAAGCTACCATTGCCTTAACTCTAGCTAATGCATGCATATATAAAGATTGTAAAAGCTTATTAATCTGATCTGGGAACCCAAATGCTGATAGGACCTCAAACAGTGATTTCCATGGCTTTGCATAGGAGGCTGGTCAGACTTATGGGTCTGTTATAGCCTGGGTCTGTGGAAGGTCCTCCTTCCACTTACCTCCACAGAGGGAAGTCACGACCCCTACTGTTTACCACATCAACGGCAACCCCCTAAGCACACAACCTGTAGTGAAACACCTGGGCATTCAGGTTGATAACAAACTCACATTCAACCATCATGTAGTGGCAGTAGTCAGAAAAGCCTTTTATTTGGTTTATCTCATAAGTAAAGGGATTGCATCCAGAAAAAAGGATGTTATTACCTCTCTATACTCCTCCTTCATTAGACTAATAATTGAGTATAATGCCTCATTTGGGATGTACCTCTCCAAACATTTGCATCAACTGGAAAGGCTACTGAAATACCTCACAAAGAGAATCCATGGCATCCAACACCTGTCCTATGCAGAAGAAGTCTTGCTAACAGTGGGACGAAATGCGCTTCATGTAAAATAAAGGTTTATTTTTCATTACAGTTGTGACCGCATTTATAATTCTGCAGTTTCGTATGGTGTCTGGTGTTCAGTACTCTCTAGCTGTTTTCTTGGACCTATGCAGATGAGCTCAGAACACTGTCACTCTGCTCGGTATTGTGTAAGGATTGCTCAGAGGTGATCTGTGTCTTGCCTACAAGGCAATCTTAGACCCTACCCTACTAGAGATGCTCCATATCCATAAGGCTAACTCCTCACACACTACCCGCTCAAAAGGCCTGAACCTAATATGTGACATTAACAAAACCTGCTGGAGAAACAAGTTTGTCTTCTAGAGGATGTCCTGTCTCTGGAATAGATTTCCTATACACGTCAAGCAGAGCACCTCGCTGACCCTCTTCAGGCGCAACCTTGATGAGTGGATGGGAAACCACAGATTCATCTCAGGGGTTCCACATGTGCCCCTCACTGATAGGGGTGGCAGGTGCTGACTGAGGTTTATTTTTGGGGATAAACTCTTGGCTAGGCTTGTAAGGGCCCCAGGGCCATTAGCCTAGTAATCTCCTATGATCCTACGAGACCCTGTTGAAAACATTTTCAGTATCTAACCTTAACAGAAGAAGAATGAGGGGGTCAGAGTTGAATGCATCATTCACCAGTAATAAACTCCTTAAAGTGGTGTCGGAGGTCATTCTTCCCTCTGTACAAATCATTGATCCAGGTGGATCAACAAAAGTTTAATACTAAATAGTCGACATGCTGTGATTGACATATAGGTTTTGTAGTCGTAATTAAGAATGGAGATGGGGTGATAAACTGGGTAGGCTGGATACTTACTCTCTTTCAATAATATGGTTATTTTGCTTCTTTCCAGGAGTCTAGGGAGGTGGTTGCTGCATGTAAGATTTAATTCAGCAAATCTATCAATTTCTCCTCTAAGTCTAAACCCACTGTCATGCAAACTTCTTTTGGGATACCATCTGGGCTGGGGGACTTTCCTCCCTGTCTGCAGAATTTCTGAGGGCTGCATCTAGGAGGCCATTTGGGTAGATTACATGTGAACTCTTCCATATATGTGGGTCTTTGTGTAAGTTCCTTAATAATAGTAGTGAATGTTGTGCATATGTCACTGACAACCTGTCTGACCTATTTTTATGTCTGTATGTGAGAGTTTTGCCTCCAGAGACATTGCATAGCAACATATCTCACATGCTGTTTATGCGTTTCAGAATTAAGTGTTAGTGAACATTAGGCAATTGCTGCATTGCCTCAGGATGCCCATATCCACCAAGTTGTAAGCAGAGACAACAGAAGAGCAACTATCCATTGTTGCAGATCCTTAATACACTGGAAAGGAGTGGGGAGTGTTAATTACCGGTCAAGATCTGGGTATATTGCTTAGTATAAGCTAAGCTGACCTGTGCAGCGATGCCGCTCTGCATGCAAACCTGTTGCTCCTAGAGTAGTACAGGACTGTGGAAGAGTTCAGAGATGGTTCTTTTAGAGAAAATTAATACTTCCAGATGTTAGCATATATATACAAGGTACCACTAACTGCTGCTGAGTGAAGCACAAATGTGAGGCTTTTACATCAGCAGAAAAAAAGAACTTGTAAGCAAGTAAGCCCTCAGGCCAATCAGATAAGCACACAATATGATGTCCACCAGCATTTCCCAGCTCATATAGGTTGTATCAGCCTTCTCCTGCCACAAGAGTGCTGAATAAAGTCCTCAATGTAAAATGACTGGTTTAGAGCCCAGATGTAAGCAAATGAGTAAACAATATCATCAAAACTAAAGCACTATCAGGAAAACGTTGTTGAACAATGAAAAACTTTGCTGAACACAGAAAAGAATTGCAATATTAGGGAATTTCAGGCAAACTCTATAAAGCTTAGGCAATATCAGAACATTGTAAATCATTGAAAAAAACATATTTTAACAAACAGAGTATTGATTATATGCAAATGTAGAAAAAATGCAGACTACAATAAATGCAGCACAGTTCCTTGAGAATGCATTGTAATAAATTAAAGCAAGTGAGAAAAATACTAGTATGCCTTTTTTTGTCCAAGAATGGATTCAGAACTGAGCCAAATCACTCCAAATCTTTGACATCTATGCCAGACACAGGGGAGCTCTGGATAATTGAGTACAGACTTGGGCAAACTCAAGGCTTTTATCAGGTAAGCCCTGAGGTCAATCTGATAAGCACACAATAAGCCTTTCATCAGCAGTTCCCAGCTCATATAAGTTGTATCAGCCCCCTCCTGACACTAGAGCACAAAACAAAACCCTCTTAATGTAAAATGACTGGTTTACAGCCCAAGATGAGTACCTGTTACCAACTGTGGAGCTGTGGAGTAGGAAAATGAGCTTGGACAATGTAAGGGAGTTAAAGTTTTTTTTAACAAATAATATTGGTAGCTTTACACTTCTGTAACAGTTAGGACTCATTTTAAGTACATCAGACATGCCCGCTCAACTGTTCTGATTTTTGCAGAATGTCCACATTTGTGTCTCATATTTTAGTCTGTTCTTCATAGCATTTGTGGTTTTCTGGCAAATCACTGAATACTGAATTCAACTAAATAATAACTCACATTGAGTTTCATACTTTATATCCTTCAGAAAATGTATACTAATACAATGTGTTATTCTATCAACTTTTTTTTCAGTTTATAAGAGCAATATTTAAAATTTTTCCCCATTTTTGGGCCTTTGTCTTCAAATTAGTTTAAGCTTTGTCCAGATTTCTTGCAGTAAGAGTTTCAGAGGTATGATGTGAGATGATTAATTTGCATGTCATTGTAGCTATGATGGTGGCAATTGTACATGTAGTTTGATCTGTTGTGCTTTCTAGTCCCACTTAGCACTGAAATAAAACAATGAACCTTATTTTTTGTTTTCTTTTCCTTTCTTTCTTTCTGGCAAGATGATTTTGAGTATATGACTATTGTGTGGTTGTATAACTTTACCTGGTGATATATTTTATGTTGTTTGTGGTTCAACACAAAATGTTCTTTATAGAATAGTCATATTGTGCTTCACAAATATCCTCAGTCACTCATGCTGACTTACAAGTTATTACTTACTTATGGGGCATGAGAACCAACTAAGTAGCTAATAACTTGCTCATCTTCCTTGTAAGTAGACGGTTGTATAAAATACAGCAGGAAAGGGCTGTTTTTTACCACTTTCCTAATGTCTTTGCAGCCTAGAACATATTTTGCTTAGTTGGAAGATATTTAGCATATTTCCTATTTTAATGATGGGTTTTGGGGAAGTCCAGCGTGAAAAACTCTTTTGGGCACACTTTAATTACCATGCCTAACAAGGACCACTGCAAATGGGCAAACTCTGCTACTTCCGATTGTGTGTATCAGCAGGATAAATTTGTCTGGCACATAGCATGGGGTGTTAAAGCTATGAGAGTCTAGTAAATCTTATGGTGTTGTCATTGGTTTAGTTTGCTTAGTCCTAAATTTCACTTGGTGTGAATCAAAGCAAATCAGTTAATCAAACCATTGTTCCCAGATCACATCTGAGGAGAGCTATGTCTGTCTAATGAATCTTTTCTGGGTAGAAATGTTAATAAGATGCCAGCATTCATATGTTGATACCTTTTATGACACTACTTGTGCTGTCAACATAAGAAAACAGTTGTAAATCTGCTAAGAAACCTCAGAATCCATTAAAGGTATTATCAGTATCTTAGTAGTGCTATTTCACAGTGGCAGCCAGTTTCTTCCTCTGTGTGATCAGTGTATAAGGATTAGCTAGCTATTCAGAATTAAGCCTAAAGTAGAAACAAATATATTTTTCCTTTACATCCTTAAGAACATTATAATGGCAGTTTGGATGGCTACATTTTTTAATTTTAAGATAAGCTTGCAAACAAAGAATATTAACCATTTATCCCCAGTTTATCTATCTAAATATTTATTCTCTTATAGAGGCAACAACAGTAGTTACAGCGGGCAGCAGATTTTAATGAGGTAACAGTAAAGATCAGTCACGGCTCGGCAACTGATGTTCAATTACTCAGATGATCAAAAAAATGCCATGCCTGACCAAACCTTAGTGAGAGTAATACAAAATGGTAAGGAAATGGTGTATTCCATGATCTACAACTAGGGATTCTAACAACAGGATAGCAAGCCTTCCCTATAATACCTTAAAAGGAAACAGGGGTCCTAATTTGTGCAGATTGGAAATAATGCGGTTAAATAGATAATCACATACTACATCTTTTTATATTAAATGCAGAAAGCCCAGGGAAGCAGAGAGCAGGGATCGCAAACACAGTATATGTGAGGGGCATGCAATCGGTGCTCACAAAACCCTGACGTTAAAACCAATGTGGGGAAAATAACCAATCAACATACCACTTTTAATTGTAATTAAAACAGAGAGGCCGGGGATGTAGCGAGCAGAAATCTCAAAATAAACCCCCAAAGTTAAACTAAACTAATGTTTGGAGCATAATCAAGCTACATACTACTTCCTATGTAAATTGTACGCAGAAGACCCAGGGATGTTATGAGCGTGAAACACTAACATGGGGCATGTGATATGTGGTCACAAACACATGTTGTATGTGTGCATTGTCCACTCGAGTCCTAGAGGCAGGCCACGAAGTTAGGCTATTTAAATTGTAGTAGTAGAATAGGTAGCTATGTAGGGAGTCTCCCATGGCACCATTTATCAGGTAGGGACAATGAAACTACTCGGGAAAAGACTGTCTGGCAGAGGTCTCACTCGCAATTGTCCGTTAGAGCAAATGGATAGACATACACAGATGCCCTGCTAAGAATATGTGTTCTCAAAGTGAGACCAAGGAGGGAGACCTGATACTACAGTCAGATTACAACGGTATCATTTGGTGGGGTTTGAGCTAACCAATGTTAAGCCACATAATACCATGATATTATGTTCAGCTAAAAAGAAAATGCCATTTTTACTTTGGAATATATAGATATATATTACATGGAACTTTACACATATAGCATTTCCTACTCCACACAGAGTCTGAAAAATAATTATAATAACAAATATTATACATATTAGAACTGAATGTCAAGACAATATTATGACTGCAATGTGTTAACAGAATACCAGACAAAATTCCAACCAATTGCTCAAGCACTGTAAGATATATTTCAGTTAACTATACATTGGGCCCAGCTCCAAAAGACTTGCTCTTATTTAAGTGACCATTTACACTGAGAGTAGGTCTTTTGAAATCTGGTTTCTGTTGTAAGTCTGTTTATAGATAGGCCTTAAACCAAAGTACATCACTCACACTGAGAACAAGTCTTTTGGAATCAAGGCAGACTTACACTGAGATAAATTATTTTGGAATCTGACCCACTTAGTTCTATTTAATGCTTCAGGTCCTTCAAGTAGTAGTAAAGATCAGTTATCACTTCAGTTGGTGTCTTTTAGCTGTTCTGCATAAAACAATAACAAATAACTGAATGCAGTACACTTCCTTTTTCTGAATTCTTGAATATAACCACTGTGTATGAAAATAAAATATAAACAGGTATCTATTAGTTAGAAATTCTGGCCCAAAACGTTTTTTTTGGGGGAAAATATAAGAACTCTACTCCATAACATACATTTTTTTTTCTCTTTAGCATAATTCAAAATGTATCCTAATAAGAAATTTGAACATATAATTATTATCAACATTTACTTCACAGATTTGACAGCCCTCGTACATAATGTAGACACAGATAGTTTAGACTAAAATTAAATATGCTTTATGTACTTTAATGTTTAGTATAATGACTTAATATCAATACATAATATACATCTCTACTTTGAATTAAAATGTCACTCAATTATATTAGTATGATATATATATATATATATATATATATATATATATATATATATATATATAAACATAATAAAACATTTGTAGTAATAGAAAACTGTATTTTTTTAAATAAAAAACATACTTCAGTGTATAAAATCCTATTCTCTGTACTCATACTGGCAGTATTATTATTAAAATAGACTGTCGTTTTTTTCTGAATTTATTCAGAAATGGAATTTTAATATGAAAACTGTGTGAGATAAGTAATTAAGGCCCTAGAAGGTAATGCACTTGATACTTATATGTTGACCTATAATTATCCAGTTAATTAGAAACACTATTAAATGGTGAATATGCAAAAGGGACACCTTTCTCCTCTAACTAAATTTGCAGTATATATCATAAATGTATTACATAAATCCTGACAGAGTGAGCAAGTGACATCCAGCCAGCCTTCTCTTTTACTTAACATTTGTAACTATCATGGTACTGTGTACTCCATATTTGGTAGCCTCATCATCTTTATGCATTTCTTTCAGGAGAAGATGAATTCTGTTTATGCCAAAAGAAAAAAGATCCATAAAATTTAATTTTGCATAAAAGAAGACTTCTCCTTCTCTAGATGATGACTGGAGTAAGGACATAGTTGCATCATATAAAGTCCTCCCATTCTGTAATTAAAACAGAAGGAATGTAATACTATCTAGTTTACACTACTGTATGTTCAGACATTCTTGCACAAGTTTGCATCTCTGTGTTCTATTAATACGTTAAGTTGAGTCACCAATTTTATATTAGCATACGTCCCTTTTGATACAGTACAGTTCCCAATACCATGCTGAAACAGTCCTTTGCAAAGTGCTTGCAGTCAAAGGAAAGCACAGTAATGCAATAACCAAAATAGAAGCAACAATGGTGGGCTAAGCTTGACAAAACTGTGCTCAGGTACAGGGTTCCTTCACAATCAAACTACCTGGATCCAACATGACGATAGATGATACACATTTAAGTACCAAAGAAGATGCTGTTAAACTCGGGAATAAGTTACTTTATATTTTTTTCTAGTCTTTCATTGCTCCCATAGAAAGTTCACCACCTTATCATGTTTGTCCTACTTGTTAAATACATTTACTGATGTCCATCTCTTAGACAAGGCAAAACAAAATGTAAAACATGGGAAAAGTAGTCACATGTGGTGATGAAGTAAGCAAATTAGCAACCACAATCACAGTAAAATAAACAAATACATACATGCATAGATAAATAATTCTGCTAACAACTCTCTAAGCACAACCAAAATTTCATGGACAAGAATGAGATATGCAAACAAAACTACTCTGATGTTGAATTGTGATAAAGAGAACTCAAAGTGGTAAGAACTAAAGAAAATTCTAGCAGTGCTGGTTATATAACCAGAGAGTCACTCAAAGTTCCATGGATGCTGAAAGGTGTACATCATTCATATTCACAATGACAAATGAACTGACAAAATTCTGGTCAGCAAAGAAATCATATAAGGTGGGTAAACTTAATGTTATAATTTACTGATAAAGTGACCTTTTCTAAAGAATACCAGTAACTACAAAGATACTCCTGATAGCCAGGGTAGGCAATGCTGCTTATGTGTTTGGTCATACCTGTAACTATTTTCACATTTATTCCTCTTCATCTCTCACCTCGGATACACCCCCACCATCAATCACACACATATTTCTTCTGATAGATGGTGTGTACTCCTCTTAATTTATTTGTTACCTCCTACATTCTACTCAAAGTTATCATAATCTACCGAATTCTTGACAAAGTTAAACCGTATTAACAGTCTCATCTTATGTATGCATGCTTTTCTGTCATTTAATGCATATCATTCTCCCTTAAAGGGAAGAAATTTAAAAACATAAGATGTGGTTCTCTTTGCAATCTATACATATTCTTCCAAAGTTTTAATCCTGTGCATATCTGCATAGACACATCATTGCTGTCCCTTAAAATTATCTTTAAGTCCATCTTATTTCTTGTCATAATTCTCTGTTGTGAGACCAGTGACTCAAGCCACAAATGGAACTGTCAGGAATCAGAATGATATTACGTTCAAACAGAGAGAAGGTAGCAGAGCTAGATAAATCCACTGAGAACAAAGGTTTACTTTTCAGTGCACACACACACACACACACACACACACAAATCAGTAACAGAAAAACATTCTTTGCAGTTGTAAGCTGAAATGTAGTTAAATATGAAATTTGGGTAAAGCTCTCTTGTATGAGGTTGTGTTATAATTTGTTTCAAACATTATTTGTTGCTACCTATCCATGAATATATTCCTGTTATATATGCACTGTTTCTCTGCATTCAAGAGCAATTGCAACAGCAGCTGTGTGCATTTTAGTGATATTAACGATAAGGAATTGTTAAAACTGAGAGTTCTTTGTCCAAAGCTGTTACCATAACAAAAAAATTCACAAGGAAATACATGGCAGAAATCATTAACCAGCCATTCAAATAATCAGCCCCTTTGAATCCCTGAAAGCATCACAATTCTATTTGAAACTCTTCAAGACAGGCATGCTTTCTCTATAGATTCTGTTTCCTCTCCATGTCTTTTTTCTATGGTGCCTTTCACTAATAAAGGAGATACAGAGTCCATATGCTGGAATGAAGAACAATTAGACAAGATGCCCCTTGTATTAGATGAAACATCATTTTAAAGATTACTGATGATGAGAATGCTGAAATAGGCAGTGCCCTGGTACAAACTCCTGACAAGATTTGTTTCTCAGACAGACATGTCTCATATTCTAGAGCTCAATGCACCACCTTTTTAAAACAGGAAATGTTCACAGCGCTGTCACCCTGGCAATCAACAATCACACTAAATAAAAGAGTAATTGTCAGGAACTCATACTTACTTATGTTGTCTTGTGTAAATTCATTTGCAAATCATGCTCAAAAGAAATGGACAGTAGCAGTTGCTCAGCCGCATGATACATTGTGATTTCAAATAATAGCACTATATAATTAATGCTGACCCCACTACTGAACTGTTTTCAACTAGCTCCAAAAGCAGTAATAACTGCAAATGCTGTAATAACTGGTTATTACAGCTTTTGAAAGACTTTGCTCCACTGTTCTCAAATGCTACATCTGAAATCCACAAGCACGCATCTTCCCCTGACAAACTAAACTCTCTCTAGACTCTACATTTTCTTCCATCCGATCTTTATACATAAAGCAAGAACAAGCCTGTTTTGTAATGAAAATGTAAAAATGAAAGTCATCTTTGTGCTTTGTGTGTTATAATTCCTTTAGCAATAAATAAATAAATAAAAATAACAAAGCTATAATAAAAAGTCTAACAGAATGCATGGTAATGATACCCTTTCAGCAGGCTAAATGACAGGCTTCAGATAAGTAGAACAGTATTATAACATACCCCTGGCTGGTTATTATTATTTTACATTTTAGATACAAATACTAGGTAAGTGAATTAGTGTGTATGGTTAGGTTTTAGCTAACAGTTAAATTGTTTCCAAACTAAATATCATATTAAACCATCAGGAAACAACAAAAAAAAAAAACGAGGTTTAACATAACCAAGGCCGGTGTTAGCAAGTGTCAAGTTGGGACCCTCTAGACGGTTTATTCTGAATATCAGCCTGTCACTGCCACCCTTCCTAAGCAGTGTTTTAGTTCATGCTGTAAAGGTTTTGTAGTACACACAGACTGAACTGTGGCTACAATGCTCTTACATTATGAAAGGCCTGCATACCACATCATGTTGGCCCATCACACGGAGGGACATCCCAAATGACCAACATTTAGTTGCAATGATGTTACCTTATAACAGCTCTATGTACAGAGACAACCTTATGTGAAATGGTGCCCCAAATGAAGGGCTCCATGTTAACCCCAGCATATATATTTCAGTTATTTCCCCTGTTTTCCCCATCCTGGGGTCCCCACATCATGAAAATTACTTTTTTCTTCCTTTTTCTAATATTTCCCTTACTCTTCACATTTTTGCATGAGCCATGGCTTTCTAGACATTCTGAAATGCATTTTACAGTTTTTAATAACATTTTTACCAAGTGATGGCCTAAACAAAAAAATATAGCTAAAGAAAAAATTGTTATTGTTCAGCTTTACTTTTCCTTGCATAGATTCAGCACTAGTCAAAGTAGCAAAGTAATAAATGTGTAGGAAACAACTGAATTACGCCAGGGACCTGATGATTGCCAGGGCCCCACAAGCTACATTGTCCTGAGGTGTATTTTAAATAATTTTCCTAACCTTTAATTCAACGGTAGCCTGAACAAAAATTATGAGAAAGAAATTCAGTCATTTTTTTCTTTTGAGGAAGACATACGTTATGTCTAAAGTTTAATGTTCAAAACTGACAAAATATCAACTCATAATAAACTAAAGAGCATGTTTGACAGCATACACAAATCATATCCAGGAATACTGCCTACCTTCCTCCACCCTCCCCAATAAATATCCACTATCTTTGCATCCCTCTGTTATTAGATTGTGGTGAAAGGAAAGGGAGAAATAGCCACAGTTATGCATTTCAAGTGACTCCTGTCACACACATACACAGCATGCTTTCTCACCCCTATCTCCCAAAGGTAGCCACCTGTATATGTACATGATGTGCGACTGTTAGGAAAGTGAAAAAATAATGATCACAATAATGTATTCTAATTTGTTGCTCCTAGACAGTACACTGTTTCTGCACAAGCTATAGTGATCTCCTTTACACAACTCTGAGATCTGTGAGAGAACTATAAAAACAATGAACACAGTCCCCAGCCCCAACACAAGCTATAGTGTCTCCCTGTGCAAACCTTTGAGGTTTGTTAGGAAAATTAAAGAAATTACAATCACACCATCCCCAGACCCCACCCACCCTATGCACATACACATACACACAAGCTAGAGCAAACTTCTGTACACAACTCTGAACAGGGCTGGTTTTACAATGGATGCAGTGGAGAACAGAGCCATCACTAAGTCCATGTCAAAATCCATGTATGCAGTTTGGGATGTGAGGGCCATCAGAACCCTAGAACCTCTAAGGGTCAGAAAGATAATTACTTAAATGCATTTTTATTGCTACCCAAAACAGTTATGTATCTGCCTTGCATTATGGGCTGTGTCCACAGATAAAAGTCAGTGATATGTTTTATACACATACCACAAACACGCACTGACATGTCCCTGATAAGCCAGATCTATCACAAGATGCGCAAACACACAGAAACACACTTCAATCTTAACTTCAATCAAACTGAAGGAAATCCAGTTCACCTCTGGCATGTTTTCAGTGTGCTGAAGGAAACCATCACATAGTTAAACTCATACAGCAAAAGGAAGAGCATGCAGACTCCAAATAGAAAAGGCCACAGCCAAGATCTGGACCAGAGCAAAGCATTGTGAAATGGCAATGCTATTCACTGTGCTACTATGGCAATAAGCAATTGCTTTCACACACATCCTGCTCTGCCAAACCACCAAGTATAGCCACCTATCACATGTAAGGTCTGCAATGGCAAGAGAAAGAATCATCACAGACTTGGTAATGCTGATTATTTGTGATAGAACGTGAAAGAAATTATGGTCAGCTGGTTACTCTTACACTTCCACCCCACCCACACATAAGCATAAGCCATAGCAATACAAGTCTTATAGTGACAAGCAAATAGCATTACAATGTGTACTGCCACACCAGATCAGCGACTGTTGTATAGCATAACAGCAGCAGTGGGTAAGTCACTTTCACCTCATTTAGGAGTGATGCATACCTGTCACTGTCCCTGATTTCACAGAATGTCCCTGATTTTGCCTTGTCCCTTGTAAAACTGTTAATTTGCTGATAAAGACAGTCAGTAATGCCAGACAGTTTCATTCTTCTTATTATTCAGAAAATGGATACTGATGTAAGCGTGTTTTCTATTAACATATTACATGAATTAGACTAATAGTTAAAAATGCTCCTGATTTTCAGCCTTTATTACACCATTACTTTGGCTTTGTCCAGAATTCTTGAGGAGCCCTGCCAGTATTTACAAAACTCCCTGTAAGAGAAAATCATCCCTGAAGATCAGAAACATTTGGTCTTCTTAAACTCTCAGGTAAGAGCTGAAGCAATTTGCTCTAGGCTGCCAATCTCTAGTGTTTACCTTACTCATGTTCATGCACTGATACCAGGTTTATCCAAAGAGGGCCATACCACACTGTTTAGAATAAAGTGCATAACTGGAAAATGAATGATGTCCTGTAGTCCTATCTCATCTTCATACTTACATATGGGTTTGGAGCCAATCCTCGGCTCTGACTCGGCTGATTACAAAGCTCAAAGTCTCTCAGTTGGCTCTTGGCAAGGTAGGTATCCCATAGTGCACTAGTAAGAATCCCCAGATCTCGTTTCCCATGTCTACGAGTTCAAAAGTGCTTCTTGCTTGGCCATGGCTAAGTTGGATATTTTCATTACTATTATAGTTATTATTGATATTTCTGCATATAATATAGCTTAGTTTTAGTAATACTTTCATAGGTAGTAAATAGTGTGATGTTCTTCATCTCACATTGCTGCAGTCCTTACACTTGGGTAGTCCGCTGTCCTCGGTCGGCCCGAATATCAAAGTATAAGGCTGACGTCGGTCAAGGTGCATTTGACTGACATCAGGACGTCAGGGTACAAATGCGCATGACCAACGTCATATCCTCAGTCCTTTTTGCCGCATGGTCCGATGCAGAAGCAGCGTTGCAAGTGCCGTTCGGCGTTCTGAAATTTTTCGAAGTCGGAGTTTCAGACCGAGTCAAAGTTGGCTAAGTACCCGTTGGAATATTTTAGTTTTTCTTGCCTCAGTGGTTTACCGGATGTCAGAAAAAGTGAATAACTGTATTTCTTGTGGGAAACAGATACCGCATAGAGATTATCATACTTTGTGTATTCCTTGTTTAGGGCCTGAGCACGACGTTGTTGGGTGTCGCTCTTGTGCTAGATTCAATAAGCGCACTATAAAGAGAAGATTAGATTGTGCCAGGTTAGTCTTCGGGAAGCGGTGCAATTATAAAATGCCGTCGGATGCTCCGACGCCCGCTTCTTCGAAGAAGTGCAAGGACAAAGCAGCTAAGCCTAGGCTAGAAGAACCGTCCGTACCGGACGCCGGTTCTTTAGAGGTGTCGGTGGAGCCGGTGGTTCCGCCGGAGGTTTCTTTGGAGTCCCAGGGAGAGACTTTGTTATTGCAGGATGTGGCCTCTCAGGAGGCAGGTCAGGCTGAAGGGGCTTCTCGGGTTACTGTACTCCCCTCCCTGCCTAGGGTGGTTAGGCCCTCTCCTTCTGTTTCCAAGGCTTCTCCCAGAGGCAGGCCAGGTTTAGCTTCAGTTGGTGTCACCCCTAGTTCTTCAGGAACTGTGCCCAAGAAGCATATGCTTAAAATGGCAGAAGATTTGATTACTTTGATTAGAGGTTCTTTGCCCCCTCCTGATAAGAGACCTAGGGTGGAACCTGAGCTAGGGAGTTTTGAGCAGGCTTCGGATGTTTCAGAGTCTTCGGCTGAAGACTTGCAGGAGTATTCTCCTTATTCTGATTCTGATGTGGATGATTCTACTCCTTCTGCTTCTCCTCCTGAGGATTTTTCTTTTTCAGAGACTCTTCATTCCATGAGGGAGCATTTTAAGTGGGAAGGTCAGGACTTCTCTGATTCCAGGAAAAGGCTTAGGGAATTTTTGTTTTTACCCCAGCATAGGCCTTTGGCTATACCTCCTGTTCTGGATCTGATTCTTTGCCTCCTGCTCCTGTTAAACCGGATAGGTATTACAGGGTGCCTGAAGCTCATAAGTATCTTTTTAAGAGTCCTAGGGCAGACCCAGAAACTGTTAGTCAGGGGCCTAAAGGTGTTAAGGCTTCTGTTGTCAAAAATCCGGTTCCTCCAGATAAAGAGGCCAGGGCTTTGGATAGATGGGGAAAGAAAGTTTATACTTCTTCCACCCTAGCTATGAGGGCTTTGAATTGCCAGTTTCACATGTTGAAATACCAAAACTATCTCCTTTCACAATTGAAGTCTAAGGTAGATGCTCTGGCGGAAGGTATTGAGTGTAAAGAGTTACAAGATTTAGTACATGTTTCTGAACAGGTGGGTAAGCATTCTTTGCAATGTGGTTTTGATGCTGTACAGGCCTCGTCTAGGGTGGCTGCCACTGGGTCAGTTCTTCGCAGGCACGCCTGGCTGAGGGATCAGAATTTATCTGACCATGTTAAGACAAGGATTTTAGATGCTCCTTTACAATCTGATGTGTTGTTTGGTTCTCCTGTTGAGGCAGTCTTAAAGAAAATGGAAGACAAGGCTAAGTCTATGCAGACTGTTAAAGATTTTTTGCAGGTTCAGCCTCCGAAGTTTAGTAGAAATTGGCCTACCAAGGGGTGGACGTATCCTTCTTATGATTCCCAGTCTAGGGGTAGGTCTAGACGTGGTAGGGGCAGAGCTCAGGGCTCTTTCAGGCCTAGAACAGGGAGTTCACCTGCACAGTCTTCGGGTGAGGACAGGGGTCAGTCCTTTCGTAAACAGACCCAATGACCTACCTTTTCAGCTGCCAGAGCCTTCTCGTCTGGCAGCACCTTTGGGAGGAAGGTTGGCACTTTTCAAGGAAAATTGGAGTTTAATTACCCAAGACAGATGGGTATTGGATATCATACACCACGGTTACAGGTTTTATTTCCATACCTTGCCTCCTTTCAAAGGCATGCCAGACGTTCCTCCTCAGCAAAGAATAGAGGCTCACAAACAAATTTCTCTGTTACTTCAAATAGGGGCCATACAGCCGGTCCCTATGCCAGAAGTGGGCCTAGGATTTTATTCTCGCCTGTTCCTAGTACCAAAGAAAGGGAACACGTGGAGACCAATTTTGGATTTATCTATCCTCAACACTTATCTGGACATTCCCAAGTTCAAAATGTTGATGTTACAACAGCTTTTACATCTGCTGGGCAAAGATCATTGGATGGTAACTTTGGATCTCAAGGAGGCTTACCTTCATGTTCCTATCAGACTGAGTTGCAGGAAGTATCTGTGTTTTCGGGCTGGGACTTCTCATTATCAGTTCTCTGCATTGCCCTTTGGCTTATCTACTGTGCCCAGAGTGTTCACGAAAGTTCTGGCTCCAGTGATAGCTTTCCTCAGGCTAAAAGGAATACAGATCTATCCGTATTTGGACGATTGCCTGATTCTGGCTCAAGGAAAGGACAAGCTTCTTCATCATTTGGAATATGTGATAGCAGTGCTAAGATGCCTGGGGTATTCTGTGAACGAAATAAAGTCCAGTCTAGTACCCTCTCAGGACATGTGCTTTCTGGGTGTAAGACTGAATACAGCATCCCAGATGGCCTTTTTGACCCCGGACAAACAAAAGAATCTTTCCCTTTACTTTCATCAATTATCTCATCAGTCCAGGCTGACTGCAAGGACAGTCCTTCAAGCCTTGGGGTTCATGGCATCTTGTATTCTGGTGCTTCCCAATGCCAAACTGCATATGAGGAAGTTACAATGGTATCTCAAAATGTATGGACACAGCACTGCCAGGATCTGGACACTGTCATTCAAATAATACCTTGCATTCAAAAGGAATTGTTGTGGTGGGCTCAGGAATGTCACCTAAACAAGGGACTCTCTGTGACCCGGCCAGAGGCGAGTCAGATTCTAACGACAGATGCCTCAGACAAAGCTTGGGGAGCTCATCTGAATGGAAAGTGGATACAAGACAAGTGGCCTGCCAGACTACAACATCTACATATCAACTTGAAGGAGATGTTAGCAGTCCAGTTTGCATTAATAGCTTTCAAGGATTTACTTCTTCCAGGGCAGGTGTTGATTCTAACAGACAACACAACTGTCATGTGGTACATCAACAAGCAAGGGGGAACACATTCTTATCCTCTATGCAGGCAAGCAATGATTTTGTGGGAGACTGCTCTCAGTTTACAGCTAAATCTTCAGGCAAGGTTTCTGCCGGGAGCACAGAACTCCTTAGCAGATGTGTTGAGCAGATGAATTATGGATCCCCACGAGTGGAAATTGGATCCTCATGTATTTCAGAAATTGACAGTGTCATGGGGAACTCCAGACATAGATCTGTTCGCTTCTCCACTAAACCACCAGCTGCCAAAGTTTTGCACGAAAAGGTTTCATCCCAGAGCTTGGAAAGTGGATGCTCTTTCTTTCAATTGGAGCAATCTTCATGTGTATGCCTTTCCACCTCTGCCTCTCCTCCCAAAGGTACTACTAAAGGCCAGACAGGACAAGCCAAGGATGATTTTGATAGCTCCAGATTGGCCTCGACAGCATTGGTACCCATTACTGAGAAGCCTGGTACGGAGCCTCCATGGCCTTTGCCTTCGATTCCACACCTGTTGTCTCAGGAGGACAGTCATTTGCTCAATGTCAAGCTTCACTCTCTTCACCTAACAGCCTGGCATTTTCTGTTTTGAACCATAGTGGGTCTCAACTTCCACAGCAAGTTTTGAATGTTATTTTGGAAGGTAGAAGGCCTAGTACAAGGAAAGTGTACGCAGATAAATGGAAGAGATTTTTATTTTGGAGTGCAGCAAAGGATTTTGATGTTTCTGAGCCTATTTTAAGTGTGGCTCTTCAATATCTTACTGAGTTACTGGACAAAGGTTTGTCCTTCTCTTCTATTAAGGTGCATGCTGCAGCAATTTCGGCTCACTATGATTGTGACCCACCATTGTTTTCTCATCCTTTGTTCAAGCAATTTCTTAGAGGGGCAAAGAATATAAGACCCCCACGTAGAGCTCCTACTCCTGCTTGGGATCTCAATTTTGTGTTGGAGAAACTCACTCTACAACCTTTTGAGCCTGCAGCTACTACCGAGTTGAAATATTTATCATGGAAGACTGCTTTTTTGTTGGCCATTACCTCTGCAAGAAGGGTTTCTGAGTTGCAAGCCCTTATGGCGGTTGAGCCTTTCTTAATTTTCCATAAGGATAGGGTATCTTTACGTACTAATCCTTCCTTTATGCCTAAAGTGGTTTCTAGTGTGGCTTTAAACCAAACTATTCATTTGCCTACTTTTTATGCAAATCCCCAAAATAAAGGGGAAAAGATTTTGCACACTTTAGATGTACACAGGCAGTTGCGATATTATTTGGACAGAACTAAAGGGTTCAGGCAGTCTCAGCAGTTATTTGTTTCTTTTGCTTTGAGTTCTCAGGGCAAGCCTGTGTCAAAACAAACTATTTCTAAGTGGATTGGGTTTTGCATTGCTTTCTGTTATTCCCATCATGGCAAGGAGATTCCAGCTGGGATTAGGCCTCATTCCACTAGGGCTACTGCCACTGACAGCTTTTTGAGGGGGGTGGCAACTAAAGATATTTTGGAGGCAGCTACTTGGAGTTCAGTGCATACTTTCTCTAGGCATTATCACCTTCCACTTTATTCTAAATCTAGGGCTGGTTTTGCCACTGCTATTTTGCAGGGCATTTTGGCAGCTCCTGCTTCCTTATAGTTTTGCCATCCTCCCTTACCTCTGCTTTGGGATTCTACCCAAGTGTAAGGACTGCAGCAATGTGAGATGAAGAACATAGTACAGTTTTGTACCTACCATAAATGTAGATGTTCGAAGATCCACATTGCTGCAGTCCAATTTACCCTCCCTCCTTCCCCTCTGTAGTTAGAGGCGGTTGTGTGGGTTGGGTTGTCAATATGGTGTATATTGTATATATTGTACATATTTTTAGTGCAAGGGTGGTTGGTTGGTTGTTTGCTGTCTTTTGGTTTTGACCTTTCTTTTTAGGGTCTTCTGACATCTGGGGCAAGAAAAGACTGAGGATATGACGTCGGTCATGCGCATTTGTACCCTGACGTCCTGATGTCAGTCAAATGCGCCTTGACCGACGTCAGCCTTATACTTTGATATTTGGGCCGACCGAGGACAGCGGACTACCCAAGTGTAAGGACTGCAGCAATGTGGATCTTCGAACATCTACATTTATGGTAGGTACAAAACTGTACTTTTTTGCTATTTTTCTATAGTTATTGCGGAGAACTTGTTGGCCGTCTCCAGGCCGTGTTTGTTCTCCGAGTGGTATCTCTTCTGTGTGCTAGTTTTTTGAGAGAGTTTCCTATTAGCATAGGTCTGCGTTTGTGTTAGGACCTTGTTCCCTAGTATTGTATTTCAATAGAATAGTATTTTGTGTGCAGTGTCACTATATTATTGGCTAGTTTCTAGCCTGTTGTTTAAATTTTTCATTTTGTGGTACTTTTCTGACTTTGCTTCTTTCCTGTTTTTTTTTGCAGCTAGGTCCATTTAAATTAGATGGCCTAGTCCTCTATTAAACTTTTCTGGTGTTTCCTCAACAGGGCTAGGCCCATTTAAATCAGAGGACCTAGTCCTCTGTTTTTTGCTTGTGTGTGTGTGAGTTTATCTTAGTGGGGCTAGGCCCATTTAAGTTAGAGGACCTTGTCCTCGGTTGTGTTTTTTGTGTGTAGTTTTTCTTACAGGGGGAGGCCCATTTAAGTTAAAGGACCTTGTCCTCTCCACTGTTTTTTGATAGAGTTCTGTTTGTACTAACCATGTCTAAGGAGTCCAAAGATCATAAACCTTCGGGTTTTAAAAAGTGCCTGAAGTGCTCCCAAAAAATGTCAGTCACTGACGGGCATAGTAACTGCATTTACTGCCTCGGAACCATTCATCTTCAGGAAACTTGTTCTTTCTGTCACTCCTTCAGTTCCAGAGTTCTCCAAGAAAGGAAGAACAAATTAATACTGAAAGGTCTCCTTAAGCCTTCCTACGAGGAGGATTTAGCCAGCTCTTCATCATCCTCCAAGTCTCCCTCTGCAAAGAAAGAGAAGATCAAGTCGGCAAAGAGGCATTCTCCTGCACCGACTAGTTTGTCTGACCCTCCTCAGAAAGTATTAAAATTGGATAAGCCTTCTACCTCTTCAGCTCCACTGTCCTCAGAGCCTGTCTAGGTTATCGATGTTGACACTGCAGTGTTGGCCCCAAGTCTTTCGGAGCCAACAACTGAGAAATTCCATTGGAGCTGGTCCAGAGAGCTATTGCCAGTCTCCCCAACTTTATGATCTCCCATGTTACAGAGATCTAGGTCACTTACCCTGTCATCCAGATCCTCCAAGAGCCTTTCGGAAGAGGATGTAGAGAGAGTAGTGCTTAGACTTTTGAAGTCATCTGCTTTACCAAAATTGTTGCTGGCTCTGACACAGTCAGTTCCAGAGCCATCTAAGACCATTCTCCCTGTTGCTGTTCCTCCTCCGATCTGTGTTGGTCATTCAGAGCCAGAGATTTTGGTGCCACTTGTTGTGGAACCCTCGGTTCCAGCACCCCTGGTGTCTGTCTCAGAATCAAGTTCCACTCCGATACCTTCGGTGCCGTCCTTGATCTCTAGGAGCCGAAGCTCACCAGTCGGCCCCAACAGGGACGTCTGGACCAGAACCTCCTCGGTGCTGAGCCTACCTCTCGGTGCTTCAGCTAAGTTGACCTCGAACCCTACATCCGTCTTGGAGCTGATCACTTAGGAGCCAAGGGCTCCCTCTGTTTCCTCGGACCGGGGCTGTCCTTGGAGCCAGAGAGATCTGCATTCAAGATGATGAGGAGCATGCTGTCTTGGTCGTCAGCTCTGCACAAGGGTATCGATACTTTTCACCCTCGAGCACCAACCTCTCTCTCAGCACCATCTCTCTCTCTCTCGACAGCAGAGACCCGCAGCCTCAGGAGTCTCCGTTGGGTGGCCCCTGCGGAGCCCCCTCAGAAGAGGACATGCAAGAGGAAGCATGTAGACTGCCCAGATGAGTCCATCACCTTGGACACTGACCTCGAGGAAAAAAGGTGAAAAGTCCACTTCTGGTCAACAAAGCTCACTCTTGTATTTTTTTACTGACCTCGAGAAGTCCGAAGGGTCCCCTAGGTCATCCTCTGATGATATCTCTTTTGTAGATATCTTAGAGATCCTGAAGCAGAGAAGTGACTGGCCCACTGTCACCCCTTCTGATGAGGAGTCAGTGTAAATGAAGGCTTTTGGGTCTCAACCTTCAGCTCTTGGATGTCTCCGCCTTTTGATGGGCTCCTGGACCTAGTTAGTCAAAAGGTGTGGGAAACTCCTGATGCCGTGGAACCTGTCCCCAGAAGACCCAACAAATTTCTCTCCGCCCCTAAACAGAAAGAGTTCTTGACAAAAAGTGTGCCTGTAGATGCCATGGTGGTGGCGGCAGCCACAAATAAGGAACCAGCAGAGACTTCTACATCTGTCCATCTACCAAACAAGGAGTCTCAAACGATGGATAGATACAGGAAGCGTATCTTCTCTTCAGCAGCTTTTACTCTCAGATCGCTGAATTATCTCACACATTTTACTAGGCATCAAAGAGATCTCCTTAAGGAACTAGGGGATACTCTCCAAGATACATCAGCTGAAGGAGTTCTGGAGAAAGTTACTGCTCAGTTGTCCACCTTAAACTCCACTATTAACTCCTCCATGAGGCGGATATCCTATGCATCAGATGGAGCAAGTAGGGCAGCGGGTTCAGGAGATTCCCTTATGAGACACTCCTGGATATGCTTATGTAATTTTGCAGAGCCCTTTAAATCTACTTTTACCAATGCCCCCTTCGACAGTTCCTCTTCGTTTGGACCAAAGGTAAAAGAAACACTCACCAGGTGCGAACAGGAAGGGAAAACTCTCTCTGTCGTGGGATTATGTTTTACCATTCCTTCTAGACCATACCCCAAGGGTCAGAGAGGTGAGAAAATGTGGTTCAAGAAATCCCAGAGATTTTTCCTGGATGCACAGGGTGAGTCATCCTTCAGAGGCAGAGGAGGAGGAGCTAATGGTAGATGTCACCCTAGAGGTGGGGAGGTCCGCAAAACCAGGGTGGCTGTGATTTCTTTCGTATTCATCCCTATCAGCGCTCTGGATGTGGGGCCCAGCTGCACTTCTCTGGGGTCAGTCTTGGGTCGCTTATCTTTGTATCCAGAAGCCTGGCTCAACATCACCCAAGACAAGTGGGTACAAAGAATAATCACCAGAGGATACTCCATACCCTTCTTTCTTCCACCTCACAACCCTAAGAAGATCCCAGATGTTCCACCCAATCACAGGGATCAAGCAACCATAGAAGTTCAAAAGTTGCTTTCAAAGAGAGTCATCCAAACCGTCCCTGCAGACCAGATAGGATTCAGAACTTACCCCAGATTCTTTTTAGTGCCAAAACGAACAGGGGACTGGATGCCCATTTTGGGCCTCAGCAAATTAAACAAATCAGTAAAGAAGTCCAAGTTCCGAATGGTAACCCTGCAGTCTATACTCCCTTTGTTAGGTAAAGACAATTGGATGTGCTCCATAGACCTCCAGGATGCGTACTACCACATCAAAATGGACAGAGCATTGAGGAGTCATCTATGCTTCTGGCTGGGAGCCAGTCATTACCAATTTTGTGCTCTGCCCTTTGGTCTCACCACAGCCCCCAGGGTGTTCACCAAATGCATGGCGGTAGTGACAGGTCAGTTGAGATGTCTTAGATTCCAAGTGTTTCTGCACCTGGACAACTGGCTCCTGACTGCCACCACCAGGTATCTACTCCTAAAAGCCAGGGATTCAGCCCTCCAGCTCTGCACCCAGGTAGGATTTATGATAAATTGGGAAAAGTCTGCCTTATCGCTCTCTCAATTTGTGACTTTTATAGGCACAGAAATAGACACAGTTGCCATGATGGCTCATCTCTCTGCAGACAGAATTCAAAATCTCAAACAACAGATATTCAGCTTACTTCCTCAACAAAGAGTCAAGGCCAAGACAGTGATGGAATTTTTTAGGGACCATGGCTTCCACCATAACTCTAGTTCCACTAGCCAGACTGCATATGCGAATCCTTCAATGGCTACTCTTTTCCCAGTTATCTCTTCAACAACTGCCTCTGTCTCCTCATATTCTGATAATGGAATGTTGCATAAAGGACCTTCATTGGTGGATTCAGCCCAATCAACTGACGACAGGAATACCCTTCCTTCCTCGCCAACCCATTGCTACTGTGACCAAGGACGCCTCCCAGATATGGTGGGGGGGGGGGCATTTTCTAGGCAGGACTGTCCAAGGCACATGGCAAGATCACGAGGCTCACTTGCATATCAATGTCCTAGAGATGAGAGCTTTCACAGCTTTCTTCTTCTAGGGATGATAGCAATCCAATCAGACAATATGTCAGTGGTATGGTATCTAAACAAGCAAGGAGGAACCAGCTCTTACCCCCTATGTCGAGAGGCTCTTCATGTTTGGCAGTGGGTGATATCTTCCCAGCGCTTTCTTGTAGCAATGCATATCCCGGGGACAACCAATGTGATAGCCGACAAGCTCAGCAGGGCAATCTTGATGCCGCACGAGTGGTCTCTGAATCAGAAAGTCGCGGAGCAGATTTTCTGCAAATGGGGACAGCCTTGCTGCGATCTGTTTGCCAGTCCAATCAACACCAAATGCAGCAGCTACTTCTCCGTTATCCCCCCTCCAGGGGAGTCACCGAGAGATGCACTTGTTCAAAATTGGCCTCCAGGACTTCTTTATGCATTTCCTCCCTTTCTGCTCATATCAAAAGTGATCCAGAAAGCAAAGTCCTTGGGAAGCAAAATGATTCTGATCACTCCTTACTGGCCATGTCAAATTTGGTTCCCCTTTCTTGGGCCTCATCTCCTAGATGATCCATGGACTCTGGACCCAGGTCCAGACCCCTTGACACACATGTCAGGCTCCCTTCACCCCTGCCTGCACACCCTCAACTTGACAGCGTGACTGCTCCACTTCCATCCCTAGTCAGGCTTCATGATTTTTCACCTGCAGTAACCCATATCCTCACGTCTTCCCACAAACCTTCCACGAGGAAACTATACACCAGCAAATGAGGAAGATTTTCTATCTGGGCAAAAGGGGAAAATGTAGATCCTTACACAGCATCCATCCCCTTGGTGTTAGAATTCCTAACCAACCTTTTCCATCAGGGATCAGCTGCTGCTATGATTAAAGTTCAACTGGCAGCGATATCCAGTTTCCATTTGGGACAACATGCACCTAATCTGATGGCTCATAGATTGTGTAAAACTTTCCTTAAAGACACTACCTTGCTAAGACCTCCCTTTCAGGAACCTGTCTCTCCTTGGGATCTAAATTTCATTCTGTCCAAACTTACTTCTCCGCCTTTTGAACCCACACGGTCTTGTAAACTGACGTTCCTGTCTTGGAAGACCATTTTTCTAGTAGCTATTACATCAGCTAGAAGGGTGTCAGAATTGCAAGCACTGTCAGTCAAACCCTCTTACTTGATTTTTCATAGAGGCAGAGTTTCCCTTCGTACAAACCCTTATTTCATCCCTAAAGTTTGCTCTCAGTCTAATTTGAACCAAACTATCGAAATGCCAGTATTTTTTCCTAATCATTCAAACAGTGCAGAATATAAATTTCATCAGCTTGATGTTCACAGACAGTTACGGTTCTATCTACATAGAACCAAGGAACTTAGAAAATCAGACCAATTGTTCATATCATTTTCTGAAACTAAGATAGGTCTGCCAGTCTCTAAGGTAACTCTATCTAATTGGATTTCCAACTGTATCTCATTTATCTACTCTTCCAATGGAAAGGAACTTCCGTTTAAAATTAAGGCTCATTCTACCAGATCCCTATCCACATCTGCTGCCTTTCAAGCCAGAGTCCCAATTGACAGTATTTGTGCAGCAGCAACTTGGGCTACCTCTCATACCCTTATTACTCATTACAAATTGGATTTGACCTCAAGGGGTAGAGCCTCCTTTGGTTCCACAGTTCTTAGGAGTATATTCCTGTGAGCCAGCTGAGAAAATGGTGCTAGGGATGCTGTCCCATATGCAAGAATGAAGGTGAGATAGGACTACAGAACATAAAGAAGTTATGTACTCACCATAACATTCCATGTTTGTAGTCCATCTCGCCCTTCATTCTTACCAACCCACCCACCTACCCCCATCCATATATCCTTGGAGGATCTGGAGACAGGATAGTATTGCCTTTGGTAGGGTGGAGACCTTTCATCTTTGCTGTTCCTTGTGGATAACTTTTCTATCACTTTTATAGTTAGCAGCAAACAAGATCTAGAGATTCTTACTAGTGCACTATGTGATATCTACCTTGCCATGAGCCAACTGAGAGACGTTGAGCTTTGTAAACGGGTGAGTCGGATCCAAGTATCAGCTCCAAATCCATATGTAAGAATGAAGGGTGAGCTGGACTATAAACATGGAACATTATGGTAAGTGTATAACTTTTTTTTTTTTTCTCTCTTCATCTGACCCCAACCAGTGGCAACTTTTACAGGGCCCCACACAGACAAGTATGTTCAGGGAGCTCCCACACAGCAGCAATGAACAGTCTGTACCTAACACCATCTGTGATCTTTATATTAGTGAACAGAATGCCCACCACAAGATTTAACTAAATCAAAGGCACAATGTCAGTGGTAAAACATTTAATGAAATTATGAAGCCTGCTACATGACAAAACACTGCCACTACAGATATCTTAGCATTTTAAAGAAGTGGTGATAGCGTCAAACCTTAGCATTTTTCATACTACGGGATATTACTACTCGACGTGTTTATTAAATACACAAGATTGCTGTACGAGCTTTTGTTGGTTTGACAAACATTTAACAAAATATTAAAATAAGATACATTTCTGTGGTTGGTGTGTCTCCACCCCCCCCCCGAACTACGGAGCCCTCAGTGACCACAGGGTTTGCTGGTGCCTAAAACCTGCTATGACTATAACCAATACCTAAAATTTTTAGACCTCAGGAATCACATGGGAAGTATTGGAAGAAATTATTTCCTTCAAGAAAAAAAAACAAGCCTTTCAAATTGCTGGATATAGGAGTAGCAGTGCTAACTAAAGTTCAAGAACAAACATTTTATTTGACTTTGCTAGGTCTCACATTGTCAAACACCACTTACTAATCCCCCTTAATGAGAACTGTCCTATTCTGAAAATGGTACAGTTTGAATGAGTGCCAGTTGTAAAACAGAAACAGATTGCTGGTATTTATGAGACCCATGAGAAGATGTTGAATTTTGTTCTCCTGGTGTAGAAGCCACTGTGCACTCTCTCTCTATACTCCTACATATATACAGCTTGGAAATGGAACAACCTCAGGGAAGGGGCTAGCAGTCTCACAACAAAAAATGGCTAAACCTGATCCTGCTATCCCAAACTAAATAAAAGCATTATAAACATAAAGTCAGGTAAATGCCAACAATTAAATTGTACATGAACCACATACAATAAAAAGGTACCCTGAAAGAAAGAAAGAAAATTACTAAAATATAGTACAGTAAAAGAATAAATGATAAAAGAATCAAACAAAATATACACACACAAAAGCTTCTCAGCCAAGTCTAGTTTGGGATAGTAAAGGATGTGTATGAAATATAAGGCAGTGGAATAAACGAAAGCATGTACAACAATATATCACACTGTCAGAGTTTCAGAAATGGATGTGGCTTGTATAAATGCCAGAAGGTTCAACAATAAAATGGATGAGTTAGAAGCTCTCCTCTGCCTACAAGACACTGATGTCTGTACCACTACTGAAAAATGATTCAAAGATGCAAAATGCACGTACTCCTAACAAGATCTGATAGGATAGGTGCTGGTGTCTCAGTCTTTGAAAAAGATCACTTAAATGCCAAAAGCCAATAAAATGTCTATGTACTTAGGATTTGTTTAAACAGTAAATAAGATAAGTGGTATTAGTTATGGTATTGATGGAACATAATGTACACTTATGTCCCTTGCAGACATGATAATTTCCTGACTAAACTCCAAGTTATAGAAATCGTCAAAGATGCAGTCCTTAAAGGGGATTCTAAAGTACAGTTGTGTAACTACCATAAATGTAGATGTTCGAGTGTATTCACTGTTGCACTCATTACTCTTGGGTTATCTTGCTGGCAGGCTACCCTCAGTCAGCTAGAATTGCAAAGTCTAGATCTGGCATCAGTTGCTGTCACCTCTTCCCTGACGTCAGTGCGCCAGGGGTATAAAAGATGCAGCTGACGCCATTTTCTTCAGTTTTTCTTGCCGCAGATGTCAGGTGCCCCAAATAGGTAGGCTGAAAAATATACCAATAAGAAATGCATGCACAAAAATAACATTTCCTTCATCTACAACCAAATACACCAAAAAGGTTGTATAGGATAGAGAAGTGCAGATAAGTCCCAGCAAAGAGAAGGGGGATGGAGGGTGGGTAACCTGGACTGTAACAGTGAATACACTCAAACATCTACATTTATGGTAGGTACACAACTGTACTATGTTCATCGTGTTTCACTGTTGCAGTCATTACTCTTGGGTAGAATCCCAAAGCTGAGAATGGGTGGCTGGGCTAAATAGGATTAGGAGAGGCTATGAGGCCCTGCAGAACTGCAGTGGCGAAGCCTGCTCTGGACTTAGAGTAGAGAGGCAAGTGGTAGTGCTTTGTAAAGGTGTGCACTGAACTCCAAGTTGCAGCCCCTAAGATATCTTTGGTTGGTACTCCTCTGAGGAAGGCTGCTGAAGTGGCTGCTGCTCTGGTGGAATGAGGCCTAATGCCCTTAGGCACTGATTTGCCATGTTGAAAATAGCAGAAATGGATGCAATGGCCTATCCATTTAGAAATAGTCTGTTTTGAGATAGCCTTTCCTTGTGATCCCGCAGCATATGACACTAAAAGTTGCTCAGTCTTTCTGAAAGCTTTAATTCTGTCCAAGTAGAAGCGCAACTGCCTGTGTATGTCCAAAGAATGCAGAATTTTCTCACCCTTGTTCTGTGGATTTGGGTAAAAGGTAGGCAAATGAATGGTTTGGTTGAGGGCCACACTGGACACCACCTTAGGCATAAATGTAGGGTTTGTCCTCAGAGAAAACCTTTCTGGATGAAAAATGATGAAAGGCTCCACAGCCATGAGTGCTTGTAACTCCGAGACTCACCTTGCAGAGGTTATTGCTAGGAGCAGAGCTATTTTCTAGGATAAGAATTTTATGTCTGCTGTTGATGCTGGCTCGAAAGGAGGCAGTGTGAGTTTTTCCAAAACATAATTGAGGTCCCAGGCCGGAATTGGTGCTCTCCTTGGAGGCCTAATGTTTTTGGCCCCTCTGAGGTACTGCATTATTAAAGGATGAGAAAAGATAGGTGGTTCCGTATTGTAATGTGCTGAAATAGCAGAGGCATGAATCTTAATTGATGAGAAAGAAAGGCCTTTGTTTAGCATCTCAGTTAGGTATTGTAAAATCTGAGGAATATTTGGTACAGACGTGTCAATGCCTTGTCCCTGGTTCCAAGCGCAGAATCTCTTCCATTTTTCTGCGTAAGATTTTCTGGTACTGGGCCTCCTGGCCTCCAAGATAACATCCATAACAGCTTTTGAAAGAGGAGTGTTCTGAATGGCTACATTATCCACCATGCTACCAGATTTAAGGTCCTGAGTTGGCTGTGCAGGATCTGATTGTTTTGTTGGGTCAGCAAGTGAGAAGTTTAAGCAATATCCATGCTGCACCTTGAGACAAGCTCTTTAGGATTGGGTACCAGTGCTGGTGTGGCCAGTCTGGTGCAATCAGTATCATTTTTGGCTTCTCTTGTCTGACCTTTAGGAGTACTCTGAGAAGGAGAGGCAGTGGGGGAAAGGCATATACTGTTATATTTTTCCAGCTGAATGATAGGGCGTCCACTTTCCATGCTTGCTTGCGATAAATCCTTGTGAAAAATCTCTGCAATTGACAGTTGTGAGGGGAGGCAAATAGATCTATGTCTGGGCATCCCCATTTCCTTATTATCATGCTGAAGACTTGTGGATCCAATTTCCATTCGTGGGGATCCATGAGGCTTCTTCTTAGTTCGTCTGCCAGAGTATTTTTTTTTCCTGGCAGGAATTGTGCTTGCAGGTGAACTTGAAAAGCCAATGCTGTGTCCCATAAGGTCATTGCTTGTCTGCAGAGGGGGTAGGAATGTGTACCTCCCTGCTTGTTTATGTACCAGATGACTGTAGTGTTGTCTGTCTTTATCAGTAACTGTCCTGGATGAAGCAGGTCCTTGAAAGCTGTCAGGGCATTTTGAACAGCTAGCATCTCTTTTTGATTGATGTGAAGATGCATCTGGTTTGCAGGCCATGTGCCCTGAATACATTTTCCTGCCATATGGGTCCCCCAGGCATAATCTGATGCATCCGTTGTCAGTGTCTGTCTGGCTGTGGGTAAACTGAATGGCAGACCCTTGTTGTGGTGACAGGCTTCTGCCCACCATCAAAACTCCTGTTGTAGGCAGGGAATGAGTGCAATTACTGTCTCCAGGCTGTGGCAATGCTGAGTCCAAACACTTTTCAGATACCATTGTAGTTTCCTCATGTGCAGTCTGGCATATGGAATTAGTAGAACCAAGGCCTGCAGGATTTTCCTTGCAGATAAATGGGTTTTTGTTGCCAATTTCTTGAAGTAAGTAGTCAGTTGTTTTTGCTTGTCTGGTGTGAGATAAGCCATCTGGGCAGTTGTATTTACGCTTGCACCCAGGAATATTATCTCTTGAGAGGGCACTAGTTTTGATTTCTTTTCATTTACTGTGTACCCTAAGCCAGTTAGTAATCTTTTTACAAACACCAGATACTTTAGAAGAGTGTCCTTGTTCTCTGCTTGAATTAGACAGTCGTCCAAGTAGGGATATATTTGAATTCCTTTTTGTCTGCAGAACGCAATTACTGGTGCCAGGCATTTTGTGAAGACCCTGGGCGCAGTAGATAAGCCAAAGGGAAGTGCAGAGAATTGGTAATGCATTGATCCAGGTATGAATCTGAGGTATCTTCTGCAAGATTGTCTGATTGAGACATGCAGGTATGCCTCTTTTAGGTCTAAAGTTACGAGCCAAGCCCTCTTGCACAGCATGGGCAGTAGCTGCTGTAGAGTCAACATGTTGAATTTTGGAACTTCCAGAAACGTATTTAGTATAGACAGGTCCAGAATTGGTCTCCAGGTTTTGTCCTTGGTGCATCTAATAGTTTTGCTTTAACATGATCAGGAAGATTCTGTTCCTTTAACCAAGCATGCCTTCTAATAACAGAATCTGTAACAGCGGCCCTACAAGAGGCCTCCAGTGAATCATAACCACGTTGCAAAGTATGCTTTCCCACTTGTTCAGTTGCATGCAATAAATTCTGCAATTCCTTGTTCTCTGAACATTCAGTATTTGTCAACATTTTCTGCTTAAGTAGTGACATTAAATATTGCTGATATTTAAGCATATGAAACTGACAATTTAAAGCCCTTACAGCCAGGGTGGCAGAAGTGTAAACTTTTTCCCCCCATCTGTCTAGAGCCCTAGAATCCCTATCAGAAGGGACAGGGTTTTTTGCAGTGGAAGCTTTAACCCCCTTGGGACCCTGAGATATAGTTTCTGGGTCAGCAGCAGGGTTTTTATATAGAAATTTATGAGAATCCGGGACCCTGTAGTATCTGTCTGGCTTAGCAGGTGCAGGGGGTAAAGAGTCAGGGGAAAGACCGGACTCTGAAAATACATCATCTACAATGTCTAGAACAGGTGGCATAACAAGGGGTCTGTGCTGAGAAGGAAGCAGAAAGTCTCTGAGCCTTTTCTTAGATTCAGAATAATCTTGGCTCTTCCAGTGGAAATGCTCCCTCATAGTATGCAGTATTTTCCCAAAAGAATAATCCTCAGGAGGAGAGGCTGAAGGAATGGATTCTTCAGCATCAGAATCCTCATAGGGAAGAATGGAGTAATCCTGTTCAGAAGAGGAATCAGAGGAAATAGATCCCTGATCAGAAGAATCATACTCTGTCTCTTGCCTAGGCCTCTTATCAGGAGGGGGATGGGAGCCCCTGATCAAAGTAATTAGGTCTTCGGCCATTTTGAGCATCTGTTTTTTAGGCATGGAAGTCTAAGTAGGAGAATGCTGTACTTGTTTCTTTGTTTTTAGAGCTGCTTTAGTCTTTTTCTTTGAAGCTGAAGATGGCTTTATATATAGTTGTGTAGGTCTGAAGACACCCTCAGAAGCCGATACCTGCTCAGCGGCTCCGGACCCATCTGAGGGAGTGATTTCCGAGTGTCCAATACCTTGAGTATCCAGAGGCCCAGTCGACTCCACATGGGAGTCGGTAGTGGCCTGTGGTTCTGAGGTAGTGGGCGCCAGTGTCTGTGAAAGCACCTCACTGAGAACCAGCCAACCGACGACTGGCCTAGTAGAGGCTTCGTTGTCGGTTTTGGACCTTGGATGCCTATCCTTGTCCTTGCGTTTTTTGTAAACTCCGGTTGTCGGCTGTTTCAACGGCATTATATAATTAAATCTTCGGCCAAAGTAATGAAATGCAAAATCGAACCGACACTTGATAGTGCTTTGGTTAAATCTAGCACAAAACCGACAACTAGCAATGTTGTGATCAGGGCCTAGGCAAGGAATACAGTAAGAGTGAAAATCCTTATGAGGTATTTGCTTCCCACAAGAACTAATATCGTTAACTTTTTCTGACATCGGTCTGGAGCAAGAAAAAAGTTTCCCCAACGGGGTACTTAGCTTTAATGAAGACTTCGGTTCTGAAATTCGGATTTGAAAATCTCAGGAGTCGGCCGACCGGCACTTGTGAACTGCTTTTGCTTCGGGCACTGTGCGGCAAGAAAGACTGAAGAAAATGGCGTCGGCTGCATCTTTTATACCCCTGGTGCACTGACGTCAGGGAAGAGGCGACAGCAACCGACGCTGGACCTAGACTTTGGAATTCTGGCCGACTGAGGGTAGCCTGCCAGCAGGATAACCCAAGAGTAATGACTGCAACAGTGAAACACGATGAACATCAACTGAAATAATGACTAGCTGAAATAGCCAATATTTATTTATTAGCATTTCTTTATTGGGATAGTCCATCTGGATTAAAAGAAAGCCCCTTTTCAGCAGAGGCCCGGGGAGAAACACTCCATGTTACATGGAAGGAAATGGAGGGAAAGGGCAGAGACTACAGAATAAATGGGAAGAGAGTAAGAATTAAGGTGAACAGATAAATAGCAGTGCAACAATAAAGACAGAATGTTTTCTCAATGTATGTAGTGTGTGAGAATGAACACACAGTGTAGCAGAATGTACAATGTGCTGAAGGAGTTGAAGCCAACATTAACAAAAAATAGTATGAAAAAACCACCGAGTGCAGGAGCTGGGATGCAAGCAAGTTTATTCTGGTACCTCGGCTGAACACAGCCTTCAAAGGAATAACCACTAACGTTTTGCTGCATCTTTTATACAAAATCCATCATAAACATTAATCAATTAAATAATTAATTAAATACATCAAGAGGCTTAAGAATTAAAGGGACCATACATTCATGAGACACTGAAGGGAGGTTAACTGAACAGAAGCATTCAACGGATTAAATATACATAAATGCAAATTAAAAATTAACTATATACTTTTACAAGTACCTAAACAAAACTTTCAAATAGTCAAATTCATTTCCAAATTCAAACCCTTAGGTTTCAAGGTACCAAAAGTTAATATAAACATGCTTTCCAAATTCAGTAATTTCTGTAAAAAATTACCAGCATTGTAAACATCAGGTCTAGCTAAAGCACAAAAAAACAAAGAGTCCAACACACCATTATGCAAACTATTAAAGTGTTCAGAAATGGGACTTTCCATCCTATGATTTCTAATGTCCCCCATGTGTTCCAAAATCCGTATCTTTAACTGACGTTTTGTTTGGCCTATATAATATTTGGGTGGAATGCAACCACAACCCACAAGATAAACAACCCCACAGGATTTACAGTCAAATTTATCAGTGGCCTGATATTTCACGCCATTTATACAACTACCTGATAGATTTTTAACTTTTGGGCAAACTTTACATTTTCCACACCTGAACATACCATTTAATGTACTACTCCCATTTAACAAATTACTCTCCCTAACTCTTGGTTTTAACTTCAGCATTTCCTTCAGATTTGCATATCTTCCATAGGAGAAACAAACTCTATTGGGAAAAAGGTGACCTATCTCATCATTTTGACAAACTATCGGCCAAAGAAAATCCACAATATTTTTCATGGTTAGAGAAAACAGAGAGTATTTGTAAACAAAAAAATATTTTATTCTCACTATTCAAAGGGACCCTATCAGCTTTCTTGATTCTATTATGAATTTTATCCTCATTCCTTACATTCAAATCAGGTTTTAATAACCTATCAATACTATTGTTTATTAAGGATTCAGAATAGCCTGTTATTAAAAGCCTGTTTTTAATGTCCCTAAATTCAGAATCCAATAAACCAATATCCGAGGTATGTTCAAAAGTGCGCTTAAACTCACCAAATGGAAGTGCCTCAATCAAATGTCTGGGGTGAGCACTAGTGGCATGTAAAAAATTGTTGGTTGCAGTAACTTTTCTAAAGGTTCTATATTGAACTTTGTTGTTAGAATCCACATATAATAAAATGTCCAAATACTGAATAGTTTGGGCATTCACTACATATGTAAATTCAAGACCAAATCTATTACAATGTAAACTGGTAATAAATTCATCAAACTCCACAATATTACCAGTACATACAAAAATCAGATCATCAATGTACCTATGATAAAGTACAACATTTTTACGGAAAAATTCCAAAGTATACAAAAAACTGGTCTCAAAATACGACATAAATAATATAGCATAAGTGGGGGCAAAATTAGCCCCCATTGCAGTCCCTTCCTTTTGTAAGAAAATTTTACGTTCACACAAAAAATAATTGTGAGTTAATGCAAATTCCAAAAGTGAAATAATAAAAGAAGTTCGTGGACCCTCCCCCAAAATTTTACAAATTGCCTCTAAACCAAATTTAGTCCTAATACTGGTATATAAAGCCCTCACATCAACGGTTGCCCAATAAAAAGTATTGTCCCATTGTAAATTCTTAACCTTCTCACAATAATCATTAGTGTTTCTAATGTGTGAAGAAACATTACACAATTCTTTTTTAAGGAGACTATCCAAAAATATGCCAACATGTTCAAGAAAACCGCCACAACACGACACAATGGGGCAACCCGGAGGGTCCAAAAGATTTTTATGTATCTTTGGTAAAGCATAAAAGCTAGGGTCTTTAGGACTAACAATAAAAAGTTTTTTAACATCCTTATTAGTCAAGAACCCTAACCTTTCACCCCTCTCTAACAGTTCCAAAAGTGCTGTATTGAATTCTAACACAGGGTTACCAGGTAACTCAACATAAACTTGTTCATTAGATAAGTCAAAAAACATTTTTAAGTAATGTAACCTATCCATAATCACCCAATTACCTCCTTTATCAGCCTGACAAAATGCATATTTATCTAAAACACCTTGCATAGTTCTTAAAGCTCTCCATTCAGTTTTAGTAAGGTTAAATTCAAAATATTTTTTCAAAAACACAGCATATTCACTCTCAATTTTTCTAAGTAATGCATTCTCAAAATCTTTTAAGGTAAAAGAGTTCTTAGGTGGACAAAAAGAACTCTGAATGAGTAAAATAGGTACCTCAAGTTTCCCATACCCTGTAAAAAAACGCCCAGAATCAATTGTGACACAATCTAACTCAGACCCATCCACATCCATATCCACTAGTGCAAAACTTTCTAAATCATAGTCATATATTGAAAGATCAAGCAAAGAATCATATGAGCAGGAGAAATCATTAGAAACATTGCAACTGTGAGTAGCTTCAACATTATTAACAACACTACTGCCATTTTCAATGTTTGCTAGATCCACTATAGTATGGGAATCTTTTGCTTCAAAATAAACTTTCAAAAACAGTTTTCGACAAAAATGCTTAGCATCAAATAATAAATCTGACAGTGCTGGTATTTTAGTAGGGACAAACTTACTTCCCTTTAATAATACCTGCTCCATATCATAAGTGACCGAAAAGTCACTTAAATTAACAATATGCATCTGCATAGCACTACAATCAGCATTTGAAGAAGCAAAATGTCCAAACCTGAAAGTCTGTGTGAATAAAGTAGAAACAGTCCTCCCCTCAATATCTTCTATTGCGACCCTTGTTTCTTGATTTCCGTTTGCTCCCCTGTTGAAAGTTCCATCTTGCTTGTTCTTCTACCTCCGACTGGACACTGGCATCTTCGATAACGTCCACCCTTTCAAACGACACACTTTTCCTGCTTGTACCTGTATCAGAGGACGAAACAGATGAATCTCTACCACTCCTGGAACCTCCTTCCACCCTTCCAGTTTGGGGCGTACCATTTTTGCGCTTGCGTTGCCACAAATACACAGTATTCTTTTTGAAGTCATTAATATCCCTATTTAGTTTATTTTTCTTTCTTGAAACTACTTCAGCTTCAAATTTTACAATCTCTGCATTAATGTTCTTCATAGTTGCACAAAACACTTCAATAGAAAATTCCTTAGATAAACTCTCTTCCACCTCTGCAATCTGCAATTGGATTGCCCCCAAATTCTTTCGGTTCCGTCTAATAAGGATTTTGAGCCAACTTAATGTGCATTGCAATGATGCAGCCTTCCATTCTTCTAGAAACTCATTCTCCTCCTCTGAAAATTTAAACGCAGGTAGCTTATCCACCTGAAGTCCTCTGGGTGTAACAGATAAGCTAACATATTTTTCTAACAAGCGTGTATCATAGAAAAGAGAAGTCTCCTTTACCCTTAGCTTTTTTAATTCATCAAACCTCTTGTCAAAGTCTCCACTCCCAGAAACAGTCCATGGATCAAACAGAGCCAACTTGTCATCCCTTTCTTTAAGCAAGTTGGCAAAACGAAAACCATCTTCGTTCAAGGCTGAATTTGCCATTGTTAGAATCAGCTCGTTTCTTCCTTCTTTACGAATATGAAAAACCAAAAGAAAATTAATTTAAATTAATTAAATACAATGGCGTGAAATATCAGGCGACTGATAAATTTGACTGTAAATCCTGTGGGGTTGTTTATCTTGTTGGTTGTGGTTGCATTCCACCCAAATATTATATAGGCCAAACAAAATGTCAGTTAAAGATACGGATTTTGGAACACACGGGAGACATTAGAAATCATAGGATGGAAAGTCCCATTTCTGAACATTTCAATAGTTTGCATAATGGTGTGTTGGATTCTTTGCTTTTTTGTGCTTTAGCTAGACCTGATGTTTACAATGCTGGTAATTTTTTACAGAAATTACTGAATTTGGAAAGCATGTTTATATTAACTTTTGGTACCTTGAAACCTAAGGGTTTGAATTTGGAAATGAATTTGACTATTTGAAAGTTTTGTTTAGGTACTTGTAAAAGTATATAGTTAATTTTTAATTTGCATTTACGTGTATTTAATCCGTTGAATGCTTCTGTTCAGTTAGCCTCCCTTCAGTGTCTCATGAATGTATGGTCCCTTTAATTCTTAAGCCTCTTGATGTATTTAATTAATTATTTAATTGATTAATGTTTATGATGAATTTTGTATAAAAGATGCAGCAAAACGTGAGTGGTTATTCCTTTGAAGGCTGTGTTCAGCCGAGGTACCAGAATAAACTTGCTTGCATCCCAGCTCCTGCACTCGGTGGTTTTTTCGTATTTTTCTTTTGGTTTTTCATATATATATACAAAAAATAGTATGGCAGGGAGTAACCAGCCAAATAAAATGGCACTTCTCTTAGCTATGTCACATGCAGCTAGTATTTCAACAAGAAGGTCATAGTATAGTGTATCTTAAAAAAAATCTGTCCAGGAAATACATGGAAATAGTTAATTTCCACAGGGCTGCACAACGGTTGCAGTGACATTTCCAGAGACATCCTTTAATATCCAGATTTCTTAAAATAGTATCACAAAACAAAATAAAATGTATTTATTTTATTTATTTATTTGCAGTTGGTTTACCAGGATAGTCCATTGGGCCAAAATGAACCCGTTTTCAATGGAGTCCTGGGGAGAAAAGCTCCAAAAACAATCAAGGTTACAATAGGTTTTTGATTATAATTTTACAAGTGTCATAGATCCGAGCAAACATTACAATTAATACAGACTAGAGATGAAACTTACAGAAGATACAGACTAGCAAAAGGAACATTACAAAATAAATACTGAGGGCCATTACATCATAGGAAGCATACACTTAAGAGGTGCAGCTTATTGCATTATTTGCAAATATCTTAGGAGTTACAAGGAGGTATGAGTTAAGAGATAAGAAAAATGAAAATTGCTAGTGTAAACAGGGAAGAAAGGAAGATGGAAATAGCCAGTGTAAGTTATGTGGAGTGGGAGCAGGAGCATTCCCACTGGGTTACTAGATGTGAGTGGAGAGATTTTTTGAAAATAAAGCGATTAGGGGTGGTACAAATGGATGGTGGTAAGGAGTTCCAGAGACATGCTAGACCATAGGATAAAAGATTTTTGCCTGGGGGACAAGTTGGTTTGTATACTTCTAATAGATTTTGGTCGTTAGACCTTAGTACTCTGTCAGGTAGGTGCATTTTAAAGGCAGAAGAAAGGGAGGGACAGAGGGAGGGGTTGAAAATGAGCTGGGTGAGCAAGAGTAAGTTGAGTATAGGTGAGATGATTGGGTAGTTCTAGCCATTTTAGTATGTGGAAAGGGGAACAGTGGTGGGTGGAGGACTTATGGCTGGTAGCGAACTTGGCAATTTTGTTGTAGCAAGAGGAAAGTTGCGTTTTCAGTGAGGATTGTAGATTAGTTAGGAGTGGAGCTCCATAGAGAAGGGAGGGAATAAAAAAAAAATGTAGAGAGAGAGTGATTTTAATGGCAGGTGTAAGATAATGATTTTGTCGGTAGAGCAGACCTAGTTTTTGATGGGTTTTTTTTATATTTAGCTGTAAGTGGGAATTGAATTTGAGCTGACTATCTATTTGGACCCCAAGTAACTTGGTCTCAGACACCAGTTCCAGAGATGTGTTATTTTGACTGGTAATAGAGAATGAGTTTGTGTCGAAAGAGGTGACTTTGGAGGGAGTAAATACCATTAATTTGGTTTTAGAGACATTGAGTGCTAGGTGATTCTTTTTCATCCATTGCTCAGTGGTTGAGAAAGCATCTTGAGTAAGCTTTAGGAGTGTAGGGATAGATGTGGTATAGCAGATAATAGTTGATTCATCTGCATATTGGGTGATATTCGAGAAAGGGTTAGAGTTGCGGAAATCATTTATAAATATATTAAAGAGGAGGGGACCCAGTGTGGAACCTTGGGGAACTCTGGTTGGGGTATTGAGGAATGAGGAGGTGGCCGTTTTCCATTTTACTGCTTGATATCTATTGGATAAGTAGCTGGAGAACCAGTTCAAAGAGGAAGGAGATAGATTGAGCGTAGAGAGTTTAGTTAAAAGTAGGGTATGAGAAATAGTGTCAAAGGCCTTATAAAGGTCAAGTAGTAGGGTAGAAACAATATCACCAGAGTCCTGGGCTTTGTTTACAGTTTCAAGGAAGGAGAGGAGGGCTGTCATAGTACTGTGACCTGGTCTGAATCCATGTTGTGTGGGAGTTAGTAGGTGATTATCTAAGAGATGTGGTAGGAGTTGTAGTTGGATACACTTTTCTAGGAGCTTAGAGATGGGAAACAGGATGGCGATGGGACGGAAATTAGTAACATTGTTATTATTGCCTCCTTTATGTAGTGGTATGATATAGGCCTTTTTCCAGATTTCGGGCACTGTGCTTTCTTGGATAGAGCGGTTGATTAGAATGCTAATGGGGTAGGCAATCACTTCGGTGGCTATGCCAAGAAAGTAAGAAGGGATGTTGTCAGGAGCATTAGTGCATGGCTTCAATTTCTGAAGGAGTTTTTTTATGGTAGATGTGGGGATAGGTTTTAATGAGAAAAGCGGGGAATGGGAAGGGGTATTAGGGGGTGATGATGATAAAGAGGACATGAAAGTAGTAGAAGAGCTGGATGGTAGAGAATTAGTAGATGAGAATGGGGGTGAGGTGGCGGTGGAGGGTAGAATGTTGGTAGAGGAAGATAGGGGTGAATGGGAGAGTGAAGAGATGTTAGAGAATGATGAGGTTACTTTGGAAATAGAATCAATGAAACAAGAGTTGAATTGGGTAGCCAAATCTATATATCGGGAGCATTAGGGTCTGGGGTGGGGGTGTCTGGTTTGCTGGGATTGAGAAGAGTGGAGATTTCTTTCCAAAATTTCTGAGGGTTAGTTTTATTATTGTTTTGGAGTATGGAGAAGTAATTTTGTCGATCAGCGATGATGAGCTTTTTTACTTTATTTCGAAGTGTTTTGTATTCATTATGGATGAGGGGGGCCCCATTTTTCTGGTAGTGTGCCCAGGCTTTATCTCTGTGTCACATGGTTGCTAGTGTGTCTTTGGCTAGCCATGGGGCAGTTCTGATTTTTATTCTTTTTGTCCTTAAGGGAGCATGGTAGTCTAGAAGGTTTAAGAAGGTTGAGTTGAAGTGGGCAATTGCATTATCTGGCGATAGTGTTTTTAGACTCTTCCAATTTATTGCTTTTAGAGCGTTAGAAAAGGTTGTTGGGTTAAAGTTCTTTTGGTTGCGGATAGTAATATAATTGTGAGTGCGATGTAGGAGTAAGGGGAGTCGATGTGTGAAGATGGGTAAGTGGTTGCTAAGGGGATCGGGAAGAGTACCACTGTCAGAGAAATAATGGGGATGAAAGGCTAAAATCCAGTCTAGAATGCTACCGCTAGAGAGGTTTTTTGAGGGGCATGTTATAAAGTTGATTAGCTGTGAAACATTGTAGAGGTTAATGTAAAATTAAAGAGATAAGCAAAAAAATGCACCTTATCATATCCTACGGTGAGGCAGTAAACTTCCACTGAATTCAGTTTAGAAGACTCAAGCATCTATGGGTGGGCAAAATTAATGAAATGAAAATATGTATTTATCAATTTCTCAGTCTGAGATAATAAGCATGTTTCTTCAGATACAGTTTCCAATATTACTGATAAGGGGGGAACAAAGTTAATAACAATGCAGTGTTCCACGTATAACTTCCCCATCTGATCCTCAAGCCATACCAAACATCTCTCTTTTAAGAATATGGTACTGTCATATATGGAAAATGCTGCATGTCAAGCTAAATGTAGTATGAGCTCATGCAGGTAACAACAGTCAACCACTGAATTAGATACAGCATGCATCTTTAAAGATCATGTGCGAAGGCTTGAACTGCATTCCATTTCCTGCTTTTTTAAGTAGATTGCTGGTCTGTAGTGGTAAATATAGTCTTTGTTTTGCTTAAAAATAAAATTTAAGCAAAACACTCTGACTTTTAAAAGTGTTCACATCACTGATGAAGTTTAATGCCCTTCCCTGCATGCAACCGGGAAGGGCATGGTATTGGTGGTATGGTAATGTGACTGGAGACAGAATACCGTCTCTTCCATCTCTAAAATGTCAAGAAATGCCGCCAAGTTGTTTGTGAAGCGAAAACAATTTCCAGGTATTACCTTTCCACTCACCTATGAGATTCCACTATGAAACTTTCAATCACTTCTTATTTCAGCTTTTCCCGGTTAGAGGTTGCCACAGCGGATCACCTGTCCGCTCATGATTGGCAGTGGAGTTTTACAGTGTCGAGTTTATCAACTTGTTTTTCAGCTACATAAAGATCTAATGAGCTATGCTGCCCTTAGGAATATTCTTACAATACAATTTTTAGCTTAACACCTCCACTTTACTTGCTGGAAACAGTATTTTTTTGCTAGGATATGTTGCAAATGAATAATATATTTCTTGTGGTGAAAAACAGCCTACTAACTTTTGTCACCAAGAAGTATACAACCCAGTACATTTTGCTGGTTCTTTATGCAGTTGCTTGAGGTGAAGGGTTGATTTAGCAGGCCCACATTATCTGTCCTGATATAGAATAACTGGGGGGCATACAGTACCTACAGATGCATGCCTGCCTGTTGAGCTAGCTTTTATCAGTGTTTAAAATCATATAGAGTACATGCCCATGCCTAATTCCAAGTCCAGCTGAAGCTGCATAAGCCAAACAGAGAAGGGTGATAACAATTTGTGACTTCTACAGTGGTACCACAGGAGTCCACATACACCAAGTCACTGTAATGAAGCCTGTGTTTTGCATTTGCATGGCATGTAGGCATCAGATAAAATAATGTATGAGAGATCAGTGATAAAGTTAATGTGAGCAGAGTGGCTGCTACTTCATAAATCAGCATCTACAAACAGCAGTGCTTAAATTGGATAACTAGGTAAGAAGCAGTACCTGGTTAGAATTCTGCAACAAATTGCTTGCAAACAATGGATTATGGTGTCCTCTGCCTCTTTCTGGATCATATGCAGTACTACACATGGACAATACAAACCTGAAATTTGGATATCTCCTTAAACACAGAATCTACTGTATAAGCTATTTAGGTGCCAATGTATGTTAGCCCATTAGTCATGTAATGTAGCCTACTGGCTTAAGGATTTGCAACCATATAAAAAGAAATATGACTTTACTGCCAGAAAAGAATATATCCAAAAAATTACAAAATAATACCTAGGAAGAAAAATCTCACACCACTTTATGTACTCCATACTTTATGGGACACAGTATAGAAAGCTAATTCTATTTTAAAAGAACCAGGGTTAATTCTATTTTAAGGGAACCCAGCACCATAGAACATAAATGACTACAACCTAAATTTCAAAGCAGGATTCCATGTAAATCAAGAAGTCCATATTCTGATAGCAAACAAATTGTCCATAACTTTTTTGTTTATATCAGCTGTGTTGTGCAAAGGGATAAAGACATTAGTTTGACAGATGACAGTGGATTGGTTAGTGGCATGCGTGATAGAAAAGCCACATGGAGAGGGTAGCAGTGAATGACTGATGCCAACTCAAGTCTGCTGCATTTCTGGCAGCCAGTGGAGGCAGCATTGTGGACAGAAATGTACCAGCCCACCAACCAATGTAATTTATGAGCCATAACTAGGAATGAAGGCATGCATGAAAGCATGCATGTACTACAGCTGGTCTGGTAATATAAAGCATCCTTGCATTAGGCTGCAGCTAGGAATAACACAAGTAAGGAAGCAATAACTGTGATGATTACCTGTGTAAAAGCCACTTACAACCATCTCACACCCAAGGAGAACAAATGGGCCAGTCAAAAAAATAGGAGGGCTGATTGCTGTGCTAGTTTTGTTGGTTTGACAAAGATGTAACAAAATATCAAAATAAGATAATTTCTGATTATTAGCACAAATATCTGTATATATTTTACCTTCACCTACCTGTTTATCTGCATGAGCATGAAGCAAGGGAGAAATCAAATTGTGTGATAATTTATGTGGGCTGCAATGCACTATTTTTACAAGTAATGCATCCAGGGCCTAATTTCTTAAACTTGCACATGTAACACATTGTACATATTAAAGTCTGTCTTTACTTGTACTTCGTATTATACTCAAGATATGTTGCATGTGTCTTTAATTCTATTCTGTAAACAAACAATGTTTTCCATAAAGACAAGAGGAAGGCATATTGTACCCCAGCACCACTCACCTGCAGACTGTCTTCCCTCATTATACTCTTCCATCATTCCTAAGTGCTACCCCATCTCTGATAATGATCAGAGCCCTAAATCGACTAATGCTCAGTAGTGAAAAAAATACTGTAGTCTGCATTCTGATTATTCCAAGTTTCTAATCCATAAACCAAAATGCATAGGCTGTTTTTTGCTACCTGCTAGTCTGTAGAAGTTATACTACCAGCTTAGTATTCTGAGCAATGGCTTTTAGTCCATTTGCAATATTCTTTCTGTTTGCCCTATGCACTCACATTTGACCATAATCACACACACACACTAGTGTCCTAAGACAGTGGTGGCTGGTGACTTCAAATTAAAGGGGGGCTGCAGGAGACAGCTGAATGGGTGTGACCAATGGGAGGGGGTGTGACCAACTAGAAAGTGGTGGAGCTATGCTCAAAACGACAACAACTGGAACTTTAATTAAATACGCTGCCCTGGGTGCCAAACTGTCATTACAAGAGTCCAATCAAGACAAAATGTAGTGCAGAAGAAAAAAATACTTCAGTGCATTGGCTGCATGACAACTTACTTAATATCTAGATGGAAACACAAAGGCTGTGAGGCATGAAAAAATAAATTGCTTTTTAAATACATTACTGGAATGCCAGTCAAAATCAAGTATAAAATAAAACAAGCAGCACTCAGCTCAAACCACTTCTTCTTGCACTGCAGTTTTAATTATAATTTATATTCAGCTTTATAAAATTACCAAGTAACATGCTGAAAGTAGCAATCTCTGTGATACCCCCACTTGTAAAAATGTTTCTTATCCAAAAAAGACCTGCTGCCTGACAACTATCTACTTGTTTCATGGGGAACACGTGATCAAAGTAAAAAATGAACAGGAAACAAGAAACAAGCTCAAGATAAATTGCTTAAAGGATTACTGCACAAGTTATGGACCACACATGATAGATTGGCATTCTGTTTAGTTTACGGGTAAAGCCTGCAAAGATAACTGCAAGTCTCCAACAAATGTAATGAACTTCTGAAAATACTGTAATCCTGCCCTTTATTTCAAATACTGTCATATGCATTTCACTACCTAAGGATTATACGTTATCTAGTTATGTGAATATTCTCTGCATGACAACAATGAAAAGGTTTTCAATGTTGGTAATTATGCTTATTAAAGCTTACTTGCATCTTACAGTCTCCAACAAGCTTACCTGATGGTTAATAAAGCATTGCTACTTTAATACAGAGCAACAGGGCACTGCAACAGCATGCATTTTCTGAATAATAAGAAGCATAAATCAACAGTATAAAAATATGACAGAAAACTAGAACATTCTGCAAAATCAAGGACAGATGAAAAGCCACGGTTGTACTTGTGGTCTACCTTGGATGGAGGAATACTCTGCACACTTACACTGCATAACTGCTCCTTGCCTTGCTTGGACACATCCAGAGCCACTACAATGGGGAGTGGGGTGCAACCAGTAGGTCACAGTTTGAAATGTCTCTGGCTGACGGTGATGGCTCTGACACTCATAGCTCTCAACCTCAGAGCAAGAAATCTGGAGAAAGGCATACATAGACGTGGGACACAGGCCCAAAAATAAAGACAATGTTTAAATATTGCTCTTATAAACTTAGATAATAGAATAGTAGTAGGTCTTGCATTAGTATGAATTTTTGAAATGTCTGCCATTATTTTCTAACTTCAGTCTTTAATGATTTTCTACTAATTTGCCAGAAAACCACAATTTTTTGAAAAACAGACCAAAAATGTTATGCAAAAATATAAAATTACCACACAATACAGCTGGGAACCTGTCAAAGAAGGGACATTTTTTTTAAATTAGTACTGTTAACTTGGGCAGCTGACAAAATAAGATAATTTTTATTTATTTATTTTTTTTTATTTTACATTTGTTGACCGGGAAAGTCCGACTAGGTTCCACAGATCCTGTTTTCAGCGGAGGTCCGGGGAGAAATGCTCCATAATCTACATGCATTTCTGAAATAAAAGTTATCCACAACTCTGATCATTACAATTATTTATAATTGTAAACCCTCCACGTTTTCTTCCAAAATTGCCATTTTGCAGAGGGATTATTAGGGGGAGAGCAACATTTTGAGCCAAAATTGGGGACAGTTGAGAGGTTTGGATATTCCTAATTCTATAAAGCGATTTATTTGCATGTATCTCTCAACCTCTTAATGTAGGAAATCTGGACAAGGCCAAATATATTGGGGGAACATGCAAACAGTACTAAAAATTGCTCTTGTATAAACTTAAGCCAGTTGATAGAGGAGATTCAAAGATGGCTGCCATTCTGTGAACACTGCTAATCTACAGCTCTTCAAATACTCAGAGGAAAATTAACTCAGAGGAATTACCTAGACCTATACAATAACAATTTTCTGAAACTACAAATCTACTTAACATTCAGAAACCCAGAAGGGGTGAATGAACTTGAAGAAACACCAAATCCATCAAGATTATAACTGATAAGCTGGAACTGAAGAAAGACTCAGAGATAGAAGCCGTGTGTTCAGAACACTCTACACTACTCATACACGCCTATTCAAAAACCAAGAAGTTACTACTTTCACAAAATGTCAAAGGAAGATAAAAATATGGACACTACAACAACAAAAACTAAATTGTCAGATCTTTTATCACCTGAGAAAGATTTAAACTCTAAAAGACAGAAAACAATAAAGCAACAGGATACCGTAAAGTCAGGGCTTAAAAATAAAGCAGATCAACTAGCAAACTTGGAAGATATTAAAGCAGCTTTATTACCTATACAAGATGCCATAAAAGATTTATCTTCCCAAGTACAAGCCTTTGGTACTTCCTTCAATCAAATCCTGGAAAGAATGGACACAACTGAAGCCAAAATTGTAGAGAATGAAGACAAAATAGCCCTACTAGCTAAAAAATCTGATACACATGAAGCAGACATTCAAACAATCCAACCCAAAATTATTGATCTTGAGGCAAGATCTAGAAGAAACAACATAATCATCAGAGGTATACCGGAATATGTACAACATAATGAATTGATCCCATCTATCATCCAAATATTTGCAACACTACTTAAAGACCCAAAAACTGCACATCAAATAATACTAGAAAGAGCACACAGAGCCCTGAGAGAATCTCAAGCCTCTAATATCCCAAGACCTGTCTATGCCAAACTTCTCAATTTTCAAGATGTGACTAAAATACTAATAACAGCAAAGAAAAATGGAGGTCCACTAATATGGAATAACAACAGAATATCTCTAGCCCAGGACCTGCCCCTGCAAATTACACAAAACAGACAGATTTTATCTCCTTATTGCAAATTCCCGATAGATAAAAAGCTAAAATTTCAAATGAAGTACCCAAATACCTTAGTATTCTCAGTCGATGGGATCAAGTATTCAGTTACCAGCAAAAGTGAAGCAAAATCTACCTTCATGTCTGTGTTTAAATCCAATCCTGCCATCGAGATCTAGCTTCAAGTTCCGATCCGATTAGCTGAACCACTGAGGTCGGATTCATCTCCCACCAACAGCCGAGGTCTTATTTTACATATATCTGGTGTTTACCCTGCCTAGGCCGTGCTTTAGGACTGGCGCAAACTCTTTCTCACTCAACAAAAAGTGCAAGACCCAAAACAGGAAGTACATGATCTGTGCATCACACCGGCATTGCACGAGTGGAACCAAAACTGGATGTACAGCTTGAGCAGTCGTCTTCAAGATGTGGCGCTTCAGGAAGTCCGCCAAAAATCTGAGTCCCCCTTCGAGAAGCTAAACAACCTACCTGGATGTCCAAAGATCGGAGGGAAGTCTAAAGGAACTGTAACTAAAAAGCACTATATAGTTACATAAGCACTAAATACATTAAATACACCTCTAACAACACTATACAACACTCCCCTTGCCCGATAATAGCAAATATCATTCTGTAAACCACGCTTTTATATATCTAAATCTACAATAGCTTTCATGAGGGAATGTGGTTAATATCTATATATATATATATAGATGTATGTCACTCTATATATTTTATAGATTTTTCTTTTTATGTTATCTTTTTAAAAAAAAAAAAAAAGAAAACAGGAATTACAGTAACAGTCCAGAAGGTAGCGACTGTAATACTAACTGTAATAATTAAGCTTTCCAATGCTACCCTAGAAAGTTCAGTTTCGTTTTTTTTTTTCCTTTTCCTACAGTACATAGGGCTCTTTCCTAGAGCTTCGTGAATACCCCCCAGATAAAAGAAATTTGGCTCACATATTTAAAAAAAAAAAAAAAATGTAATCAGTATACCTCTACAGATCACTAGCTAACTGACAATGAATAAAAACGGAGCTCACACTCAAGCTCATACATACACTCATACACACAAATACGAGCACACAAGCAGATGATTGAGCTTCTACTATACTTAGTGCCACTAACCTACATACCATAATCATGCAAAACTACGGGAAAGGAACACTTAGATGGTGTAGGGTCCCAAGAACATTTTATACAGCCCACCTACTTGCTTAACAAATTGCATAATAAGCTAATACATAGTATCCCTATTATGAACATATAAAACAAATCATTTTGTTTATGCTTTATATTGTATAATCTGTACTAAAAATCCTGTTCTGTTTGCAAACAGTATTATGATCAGACTGTAGGCATCTGTAACCCCAATCTAACTCAATATTCACCTCCCAGATAGAAAAGAGTGTGATATTATTGAAGGAATAATTAATATGTGCCTTTTTTTTTTGTTACTCTATTGGAATTGCTTCCATACAGTCAGGAATAATCTAACATTTGGAATTATAGATGGAAACTGCCTAACATTACATGATAACTGCAGTTTACAATGAACTACAAACAGGAAGAGACTCACTATTTGCATGTTAAACTAACGAAAGCTATAAATAACTCAAAACTTGAAGCTCTCACTTGTGGAAAAGCTCTTAAGCTGCTTTACTTTAACAAATAACTGACTGCCAACTACTAGTTGTTATAACCTTTTTGTGTTTGACAGGTGCTCCAACAAAATGCCTAACTATATATGTCTATGTTATGCATATATGTAAACATGAACAGATATATATATATATATATATATTGTTTTCTCCAGGACTAAGTAAAGATCTTATAGATTCAAATACATAAAGAACACCAAATATATGATAGAGAACAATCATCATAAGACCTTATTAATACAAGGCCATTCAATGATAAAAGCCTCAGGACAATAATAGTAAAATGTTGGACTCTAGGACTCGGACTTCACTTGAAGCTCAAAATCCGAACACCTCACCTAAGTAAGATAAGATACAAACAGAGATATAAAAATCTGGCCTAGAGAAGATAGAAACACATACAAAATAAGACTAGACAAGGAAGATATATCCATAAAGTATATAGTTATAGAACTATTTAGAGATAATAATCTATAGTTTGAAATCTATCAAATAATTTTAGTGCTTAATGGAACAAACCGATGCTCCCTATATTAAGCTATATCCAGGAATGGTGTAAAGAATTATTCAAACCTTGACATCCCACAAATAAATAAACCCAACAAGAAGAGACATAGATCACAATAGCAGTGTGTGCTAGGGAATGAGTGGGATAGGCTTTGTACAAATAATTTTAGGTTATACAGGACCAATAAGTCTCCTTTACCTCCCATACGCTAACAAGCAAAGTTTTTTCTTACTACTAATACAAAACAAGACAACACCAAATCTTTGTAAGGTCCTGTCAAATTCCTGGTCCAGGAGAATAGTGGGTAGGCACAGGGGAGGGACGGGAATTAAAGAATGCTTCCATAACATACTTTTGACAAACAATCTACTTAAACCACTATATACACACATATTCCAATACTTCTTAAACAACTTAAAAGATTTATGAATGTGGGAAATAGATTCATGGAACATTAAAGGGCTCCAGAACATAAAAAAGGAAACTCTTTCTTCATCTATGTCTGCAGGCTAAGGCTAGCTTTATATTACTTCAGGAAACTCATTTAACCAATGACCAATGGCCAGAAATAAAAAAGAAAAAATGGATAAGAGAAATAATAGCCTCTGAAGGTAAAACAAATAGTGCTGGTGTAGCAATAATCATTAAAGACCATTACCAAGACAAAATCATAGATTCCAAAATAGATAACGAAGGTTGATGGTGTTACGTAATCATTTCAACTCCCATTTATGATAAGCCTATTATAATTCTTAATATGTATGCACCATGCAACAATCAACATTCCTTCTTTGCTTCACTATATCCTATATTAAATCAATATAACAACCACTACATAATCATTGGGGGGGATTGGAATGCCTACCAAAACCCAAAACAGGATAAATCAAGCCCACAAAGATCATCCAATAATCAACCAACGTTAGCACTAAGTGAACTTAAATATGACTTTAAATTATATGATCCCTTTAAACATGGTAATAAAACAAATACCGTAAACAACTTTACATTTTACTCCAAATGTCATAAAATGTGGTCAAGAATTTACTTTTTTATAATTTCAGAAGAGCTAATATATCTTGACCCCACAGTATCTATACATCCCCGCTATCTATCTGACCACTCTAAAATTACCCTAAACATCAGTAAAGATAACAGAAATAACACACCTTACCGGGGATACAACTGGTCCTTAAACCCCAACCTTTTAAATAAAAAAGAAATTGTCCAAGAAATCCAAGATATACTTAAATCCTCACTAGTTAAAGTAGTAAAACAGCAATACCCCCTGATATTGAATGGGCGGCATCTAAAGCCCAAATAAGAGGCATCTTTCTCCAAAAATCTGCGTACTATAAAAAAATCCAAATTAGAGAGGAAAAGATATTAGAGGATAAAATCAAATCACTAAAACAGGATTTAATGAAAAACCACAACACGCAAACTGAAACAGAACTACTGAAATGCCAGAAAGACCTTTTCCTGACTCAAAATAATAAATTATCATTTCATGAAACTAAAATACTTGCAAAATATGCCAATCATATACAAACGCCATCTCAGGCACTAGCAAGAATCATTAATCAGTTGAGGTCACCCTCTCATATTCCTGAAATATCATTTAAGAATAAAACCTTCACAAAAACTGAAGATATTATCAAAGTTTTTGAATTGATATACTCACAAATTTATGGAGAACAAAAAAACTCACTCTTAAATGAAAATTATAGTGAATTCCTACAAAATCTTAACTTTCCGAAAATTGATGAGAAATTGCAGAAAGATCTAATAAAACCAATATCCACTGAAGAAATAATATCAACAATTAAAAAACTAAAATCACACAAATCTCCTGGCCCAGATGGTCTTACCGCGGAATTTTACAAAACGTTCTGCAATATGACTGCACAAATTCTATTGCACATATTAAATTACATAATAAATAATGAATTGAATGATCCCCATTTTAATGCATCCAAAATAATCCTCATACCTAAAGAAAAGACGGCTCTCCAGAACCCAGATAACTATAGACCTATATCACTCCTAAACATTGATACAAAAATTCTGACATCTATTTTGGCCAATAGACTGAAGAAATATCTAATACAATTATATCTAATGAACAAGCTGGCTTCTTAACATCTAGATAACCCAGTAATAATGCTTTAACACTACACACATTAATATTGTATGCTAATCAAAATAATCTAAACATATATGTACTCATTATAGATGCCCAGAAGTTTTTCGATAGAGTCAACATAAACTTTTTATTTCAGATCTTACCATACTTTAATATACCCCAAGAATTTATCCTAACACTAAAAACACTATACAAAAACCCATATACAACATTATATATAAATAAAAGATGGTCTAACAGAATCCAAATCAGGAATGGAACCCGACAAGAATGTCCTCTATCTCCTTTACTATTTAACATATATCTAGAACCCCTATTCTTAAACATCAAACAAAATATATATCACAATGCCCCAATAATTTATGGCACAAGAATAACTATGTCGGCCTTTGCCGATGACCTTAACATATATTGTACAACACCAATCTCAAACACCAAAAAATGCTATCTGCTATTGAAGATTTTGCAGTAATATCAAATTATAAAATAAACCTTAAAAAAAACAACATTTTTTCTTTAAGAACTCCGAAACCTTTCTCACTCTTACCATTGATAGGACAATTAAAATCTGAGGAAAAGATCAAATATTTAGGAATTACATTTTCTACAGATAACAAAAACTTTTATCTTAATAATATTAAACAAAATTGGGAACACATTTTATGTGACCTAAAGAGATGGGGAAATCTGAAATTACCACCACTAGCAAAAGTTTCGATCACTAAAATGAATATCTTGCCCAGTCTACTATACATTTTTATGTCTTCACAGTTGATAATACCCCAAAAATATTTTAAACAAATGCAAACTGAACTCACCAAATTTATATGGGAACCAAAAAAAGTAGAATATCATAAACTGATGACCCCAAAAAACAAAGGTGGTTTAGACCTACCTAACTTCGAAAATTACTACCTAATCATAAATGCCAACAGAATGCTAAGAATTGCAAATTATGACACACAAAGTAACAACTGGTCCCCACACTGGCTAAGACTATGTTTTAAACACATTGAACGCCTGAATATAAATCCCAAAGCACTACCCTTTTTAAACAAAGACATCTATAAAACATATAATTTAATGGAACCCATCAGAAACTATATAACATTAACGCAAAATCTTTTCAGATCAGTAAATCTCCTCCATCACATGATGACCCTACAACCCTTCCACAAAAATCCTAACTTGAAAATTAATAATCAGCTAATAGACCTGAAAAAATTCCCACTCATAATGAACTTAACATTACAAGACATTTATCCATATTTAAACTCCTCCGCCCATGAACTAAGACATCAACTAAGCCTTCCTAAATCATATCTACTGATCTTGAGGCAGATTAAGGAAATCTCTACAAGCTACTTTCAAAATATAACTATTAATAAAGATGATTTGATGAAATGCATCTCACTAAATCAAGCCCTTCTACGGAGTAGCAAATTTATAACATATTCATACAAATTGATAAAAGACATCAAATACCAAGATCATCTATTACTGTCTAATTATTGGAAAAAAAAATACCATCGATCGACGATAATAAAATAACACAAGCATTCAATCTAACGGTAAAATCCATCTCCCTCCAAAAATTAACATTTACCCAACTTATGATATTCAATAATGCATACTATACACGCCTTAGCTTGCATAAATTCAACCCAAAAAACTCTCCCAAATGCCCACATTGTATAGATGAAACTGCTGACCTTTTGCATATGTTCTGGAGCTGCAAATGTATATTTAAACTGTGGAACTCCCTGAAACTACAACTACAAAAGATGGGATTACCAGTCATCAACACTCACTTGGGAATTTACAATATTACAAATCCCCCCCAACTAACCTATCCAAAAACCAAATAGTCATCCTCATCAATATTTTTCTACTAATGAAACTCTACATAGCTACTAACTGGTTGACCCCATCCAAAACTTCTTGGGGAAATTTTAAGATCCTAGCAATAAAACATATATTAGCCCACAAATCTATAATACACAAACAAAACAAAAATCCCTCCAGCCTGAAATCATGGGAACAAATGTTCAATATTATACTGGCATAAAACATTGAATCTGAAACAAGTCTTTAATATACACAACAAAAATCATAACATTATTTGGAAATATACTACTTTAAATTACGAACCCTGGAGAAAACAACCTCATCATTTACTTTTAAGAGAGAATATGGAAGCATTCATGTAAATAATGTAAATATGTTTTAAGAATACTGCTTTGAATACTGTATGAATAACACCTCTGTTTTTTGTTTATTTTTTTCTTTTCTTGTAAATATTTTGGAATGGAAAAAGAAAACAATAAAAAAATATTATTGAAAAAAAAAAAAGCCAGTTGATAGAATAACAGGTCTTGCTTTAGCATGCATTTTTCTGAAGGTTATGACATCTGAAAGTCAATGTCTGTCATTATTTAGGGACTTCATTCCTAAATGATTTGGCAGAAAACCACAAATTTTATGAGGAACAAACCAAAAATAAGAAGCAAAAATCTATTCATTCTGCAACATTCTGGACAGTTGAGAGGTATAGTTCAGCCGGGGCTGTCTGAGTTTGCTTCCCTTCCCCCCCTTACAAAATCATGGTCGAATGGAGCGTCCCCCCTGCAGCCATTCCAGTGTGCCATTCCTTGGTTATTTCGCCCCATTTGCCATAAACACTGTAATGTGCATACTGCTTTACTTCTGCGATGATATGGATTTCACTTGAAAGTTTTATTTTATATTTTACAGCATAAACCCTAATAGATATCTGCTAAACAAAGCAATGCACTCACAATGAAAATAGACTTAGCATTAAAACATCTCTGCTCTTGAAACTTATATTCATTGAAACAGCATTGAAACCCACATTCAAAGAAAATACATTTTGCCAGTGGCAGATAATTAATTTTGGGCTGTTTTCAAATCATAGGCCCCTTGAACACGAAACATACACGTGCTCTTTGATACACCTTCCTGACTGTATTAAATTATATTCCTTGTACAATACGGTACAGTTGTTAGGGGGCATTTTATATTTATTGTTTTGAACATTTTTCCAGTAAACAATGAAACAAAATGCATGCATCAATAATGACAAAACTGCCCAATTCAGAACATTTCCATCATAAAAATCTACTCAAACTTCAACAGTCCACCAGTATCAGTAAATATGCATGATCTCTAAAGAAGCAAAAGTAATCTAAATAATTCCACATTAAAGAAATCTGTTAACTAATGAAGAGGTTACTGCTAGCAAACAACTTTATATGTCATTGTTTCATCTACAAATAAAGTGCCTGTTGCCCTTGAGAAATAAATTGCTTATGTTGCATTAAAGAAATTATAATGCTAGTAATATCGCAATAGGGAATGGATGGCAAACTGATAACAGGTTCATAGTTACTAGGTATCTTCACCAAAGAGGACTGCGGCATCCACCCCCTTTACAACAGAGTACAGTATCAGCAATGGATCTACCCACTGTGGGAGTAGAACCCACAGCCTTCTGCATCAAAAGCAAGTACACTACCTGTTGTGTGCTATTTACAATTTAAGCAGACTCGGCATAAGCAGCACTAAATGTTTGTTCCCCTGCAGCTCTCAGCTCCTTGTAAAATCTACTCGACACTCAGCTGTTTCTCTGAACTTTGCAGCACAAGAAATCTGGACAAAACCAACATTTATTTGGGGAGGGGACAAAAGCCCAAAAAACAGGGACACATTTTAAACATTGCTTGTATAATGTTGGAAAGTTGCTAGAATAAAATGCTGTGTTACCACCATACATTTCACTGCCAAGTATTGAACCCATGTCCCTGTGCAAAACAGCCAGAGCAACATACCACTATGCCAAATCATCTATTTTTATGAAAGAAAGGAAGATTGAAACTTAAATGGCTACCATTTAGTGAATTCACTTCTCACCATAGCTGTCAACATCTTAGCACAAAACATCTGAACAAAGCCAATAATGGGGGAATACAGCCCCCAAACATATTCAGTGAGTTCAGTTATCACCATAGCTCTCAACCTTGGCAGAAAAAACCTGGACGAAGCCAATAATGGGGGAATACAGTCCAAAAAATAGGGACAAATATCCACTGAGGATACCAGAGCAAACCCACACAAACACAGGGAGGACATGCAGACTCCATACAGAAGGCACCCCAGCCAAGAATCAAACCAGACAACCCATAGCTATCAGGCAACACTGCTACCACTGCACCACTGCACTACTGTCTGTTTTAAGTAACAAAAATACAGAAACCACAGAATTTATGAGGAACAGAACAGATATGAGGCAAAAATCTGCAAATGTTTTAGAAATGGTGGTGGGTAGAAAATTCAGGCTCTTGTCACAGAACGGCCTGCCATGCGATTCTGTACTCTGCAACACACTCCTCCGCAGCAATCACCTGTTTCCAGAAATGAACTCCGATCAGTCCTGCATGCAGTGTCTCTGTGATCCTGTGCTTGAAATGTGATCTGATTGGTCCTGCATGCTGTCGGATCAGTCCTCCATACTGGCCCGTGCATGCTGTGGTCTCCTGTGAGATGTGAGGAGGCTGGAGCCCCCTGCTATTGGTCCAGCCTGCGGGTGATGCAATCCGGTTTGTGCAGTCATCACTGCACAGATCTCTGGGTTGGAAGGGCGGAGTTTTCTGCCTTCCCTATCCGGACTGCCTAACCGAGCAGTCTAGAGCTCAGGAATGCCTGAGCATGCGTGCTTGGAGTTCTGGTCTGCCTAACACAGCAGTCAGGAATTAAGCACGCATGTGCAGAGTCCGGGAGATTTTTTTTTATTTTTATATGTTCTACGGTGAGAGATATTTTTTATTTTTATATGTTCTATGGTGGGGGACCCATTTTACAGGTGGGAGGGCTGCAGTCCCACAGTCCTATAGCACGAGCCGCCCCTGCATTCTCTTCAATTTCATCCTGTGTCATCCATTGCTCTGTCATATGAGAACTCACTAGCCTATCACTCCTCATTATTGACTTCATCAGAGTTGCAACAATTTCCTGTTCTTTCCCTTGATGTCGAGCTTCAAGTGAACATTTATAATGGTTTCCTCTGGAAGGCTCCAAAGTATCTTCATATGGCAATTGCCCAGTTGCTTCCTGTTCCACTGGTTTCTCCTTAATTTGGATGTCTGTTGCTTTGTCTTGCTGTGGTGCTTTCTGAGTTAGATTTTTACACTGAATCCTTCACTTCGCAGGTACTCCATAACCTCGGTTTCTATTTCTTTAACTTCTCCATTACTAATCTTCCTTTCTACTTTTCCTCTTTGTCTTATTTTTTGTATTGTAAAGTTTTCCATGTCTGGATTCCTTTGCCTGTATTTCTCTTTGAATATCTTTGGTGCTGCTCTTTTTTATTGATTAGTTTTGCTCTCTCCATTACATAAATATTACACTATATTAAATCTCTTTTTCTTTCCCATGTCCATATTTCTTCTTCAGAAGTCTCCTGATCTTCCAGTTTCTTCTTACTTTGCGGACTCATTCCATTATGCTGTAATGTGACCTGTGTTAGGCTTTCTACACCAAATCCTTCACTTTGCAGGCATTCCATAAATTCAACTTCTGTTTTTTTAACTTCTATTTTACTAATCTTTTTTACATTCCCTCTTTGTGATATTTTTTATTGTGAAATTTTCCATATCTGAATGCCTTTGCCTATATTTTTCTTTGAATATCTTTGGGGCTGCATTTTTTGTATTGATTAACTTGGATTTTGACTTTGTATAAATATTGCACCATATCAAATCTCTCTTTCTTCCTCATGCCCATATTTCTTTTTTATACTTTTCAAAAATCTCTAGGTTTTGTTGTTTATATTTTTGCACTTCCTTAGATGCTTCTTTTTCCAAGCAGATCAAAGTTTCTTGAGCTATATAATGTTTTTCCCAAATCTGTTGTTTTAATGAACACAAATTTTTATTTGGCGCGTCTGATAGTTTTTCTTGTGGAAGTATTTTTCTTTCCTCTAATTTCTCTCTCAATCTTTTTGTATATCTTGCGTCTGGAAATTCTGGGCTTTTTACATAATAGTAGCAATACATCCTTTATTTCTTATCCTCAATAGACCACTCTATCATCTTTAGGACCATTCTTTGGCCTATCAGTTTTTGTGATTTTTGTGGACTGCTACTTGCATCTACAATGGGGAGGGGGGCATCCTCGCCCAGGCCTGGCTCAGCCCCATTGTAGGAATGTTTCTGTATTTTAAGGATTCTACACTGTCATTTTTTTTCATGTCCTGGCACCAGTGCTCCTACCAGGATTGGGCACTTTTTTTATCCTGGGTCTTGTGCACCCAGCTATCTGTTTAAATTTTTGACCTACTCCTGTCCATGGTATATGCTATATAAAATACAGTCTATATATCAGTGTCGTCTTGGTGAGATTTTGTCAAAAACAGGGTCTACTTTGTGACTTGAGGATGAATTCAGTTTCAGCAATACTACTCTCCTTTGCTTGCTGACTTATCATCTCTCCATTCGGACCCCTGAAATTTGTGAAAAATAGGATCCACCTTGTGATGGTATTCACCAAAACTTGAGAATGAATTCAGTTTAAGCAATACTACTCTCCTTTGCTTGGCTGTCATTATTCCCCTGAAAGATCTTCATCCACAATTCCATTCTCTCCGTATTTCTTGAATTTCCTCCCTGCTTTATCATCATCACTTTCCAGTTTGAATTATAGCTTTCTGTTAGTGGTATTTATATTAGCCTTAGCCTTAACTGTTTAACTCTAAAATATCCATTCAAATCAGGTAATCCTAATCCACCTTGTTCTATTGGAAGGATCAATTTATCTCACTTGGCCCTTGCCCTTTTCCCGTCCAAGATAAAATCTTTTAACTCTTTGTTTTCTTCTGGCTGATAAAAACTGACTGACCTGTTTATAAAACTAAAAGGGCTGAAAACATTTTCACTGCTTGTACCTTATTATCTAAATCCATAAACAAGAGCTTCCATTTTCTCAGTTTTTCTATTTTTTTTTGTTTCTCTTCCCACATATCCTTAGCTGTCATAACAGAATCCTTTTTAATCCATACTCCTAAATACTTAATTTTATTGTGTTCCAATGAATGTTGATATTGTTGGTCCAAGTCATGTGTGGGTGCATAGTTTACAGCTATAGCCTTTGTTTTATCTTCATTAATGTTATATTCCAAAAGACTTGAAACTGAGATGTCCTTTTCTGGTTTTCTCAGGTACAAAATAATATTGTCTGCAAATAAAGCCAAGTTTTGTTGATTACCATACAAGTTATATCCTTGAATTTCTGAGTCCCTTATTTTCTTTGCCACTGGCTCTAAATATAAAGCAAATAACAGAGGGGAAAGAGGACACTCCTCCCTGGCTCCTCTGTCGAGAGACAACATGCCAGAAAGGAATCCTCCCACGTAAATGTTTGCCACCGATCCTTCATATATCCTCCTAATCAACCTTATTATTGTATCAGGGAATGCAAATGCTTCCATTGCTATACTCATAAAATCCCAGTTTAGTCTGGCAAATGCTTTCTCTGCATTAAGACTCACCAACAGCAGTGATATTTTCTTCCACACTGCTTCCCTCTGAATCATTGTTCTGTTAATGTCAGATGTTTCCATCCTCTCACCAAAACCATATCGATCCATATCTATAAATTTTGGCAACATATTTCTCATTCTTTTAACTATTATAGACATAAACACTTTATAATCATGGTTTAAGATTAAAATGGGCCTACATCAGTGGTGCACAACATCTGGCCCCGGGGCCAAATCCGGCCCTTGACACAACACCATCCAGCCCCCAGAGAGTAACCAAATATTTTTTAAAAAAGTGAAAAAAATGCTGTGCCTTACTCCAGTCACGCAAACTTTCTAGCATGTGCTTACTTACCTAATTGACTGCAGTTGTGCACACCTCTAATTTTAGCTGCAGAAGTAACTATTCTTTGTTGTTTATAACTTGTAGTCTGTAAACAGTAGTATCGTTCTGCAAGAGTTTGTAATAAGTCATGGCTGCAAGCCAGAATAAAGTTAAATGTAAAGTTGGTGTAGAAAACAGGCAGTTGCATGACTGCTGTTTTAAGTAAAAATGCCAGTCACCTGTACCTATTGTTAACTCATAATGACTTACTATGTTTTGAGATGGCCCGCAGATGCATTAAGAATTCATGTAGTGGCCCTCCCCACAAAAAGGTTGTGCACCACTGGCCTTCATGAAGCTGGGTTTGATGGGTCTTTACCATCTTTAGGTATTATAGCAATCACAGCTTTCTTCCAGGATGCTGGTACTTCCCTTCCTTTTAAAATAGTGTTAAGCAAAACCTTCCAGATTGTAATCAGTCTTCCCTCATAGCTTCCAAACTTCCACAGGCTACCATCTATTCCTGGAGACTTTCCTGCAGGTTGATTTTTGTCACTGTTTATATCTCATATCCTAACTGTTAATTCCTGAGCCCCATCTATGTCTAAGTCTTCTTTAAGTATTTCTATTTGTACTCTTCTTGATTTCCACATGTTTCTTCTATATGCAAATTTTCATACAATTTCTGAAAAATCTCGTAATACCAATACAGGATCTCTGGCTATTTTTCTTGTTATAGGCTCCCTATGTTTGGCAACGACTCTTTCGAGTTTTTGTTGCCTAAAAGTTTTATGCTCTGGAGTTATTATAAAAAAAAAAGGTTGTGTAACAGCAATCTTTCTAAACTCTTAGATATTAGGCAAATACTCTCTTATTTTCTCTTCAGCACTCTGCAACTGTGATTCTTCTTGTTCTGTCAGATTCCCCATATTCTGCAATACTTTAAACTTTGTCAGCCCCTCTAAATAATTCCTGTTACTTCTTAACCATATCTGTTTTTATTTTATTTCTATCCTATTCTTAAACTGCACTTTCATTTTATCCTACTCACTAGCTATAACTTCTGAGGAAATTTCTATCTTTTCTAATAACTCTTTAATAACGTCTGCTACCCATTCTTTAACTACCTCTCTTTTTAACCGGTAGGTGGGGAAGCAACATTGTCTCATTTTTGCTTCATTACCCTGTGTTTTTATCTTAGTTGTTTTTGACATATGATCTGCAATAGTTATTGGATGTGTGTTGAAGCTTTCAATTACATGCACATGATTCTGTGAAATATAATTTCTGGCTAGTCTAGCCCAATTATTGTACCTTGGGGAATAATATGTAAATTTTCTGTGAGTTCCTACTACCGAATTCATGTCTTCCATACCAAATATTTTCATAAATTTCTTCAGGAATCTACCCTCTTTTGTTATATTTTCACTTTTATGTACCCAGATAAATCCTCACTGTTGCAAGTCAAATTCCAGATTCCATCAATAAATAATATTCCCTGCTATCTGATAATATATCCCAACATTTTCGTAAGCTCCAAAATAGCAGTTTTATGTGGAATATAAATACATGCCAGAATAATCCTCCTCATTTGCCAGTAACCCCTTACTACCACAAATCTACCATTATAATCTTTTTTCCTCTTCTATTACTATTGGTGCTCATCTAGCAAATAGGATAGTACTCCCCTTTTCATTAGTCTCTGATACTTTGCTGAATAAACCTCCTGGAATCCTTTTTTATTAAATTTACATGCTCATTTCTTTCCTAGTGTGTTTCCAGTAGCATTGCTAATTACACTCTGCATTTCTTAATATAATTCAGTAAGTAAAAGTAATGTCTTTCAGCTTTTCTTGGTTAGTGGTCACCACAGTAGAACTCAGGTCCACTAATGATTGGCAGTGGATTTTGATGGTGCTGAGGTGCCAGCCCAACGCCCAACCTTCAAAGAAGGCACACCCATTCAGGCACGCACCTACCTGCATGTCTTTAAACATCACTTGACAGCAGGGAGAACATGCAGACTCCACACAGAAGGTGCTCCAACTGAGAATCAAACCGGAGAACATCTGGCTGTGAGGCGACAACGCTAACCACTGCACCACCGCGCTATATTTCTTAATATAATTCAGTACTCTTTCCTTTTTGTCTGTACCTGTGAAGCCATTAACTGTCCATTTTAAAATAGATACTGTAGTTATTATGGCAAGGAGTTATTATTCCCACCTTTTGTATATGTCAGGTTTTGAAATGTCGATTTCCAGCTTTTGTGTTACATGCACCCAGTAATGTTTGGCAGGTTGATCTTTTATACAGTTGCTTCTTGAATTTCTGTTTGAAGCTGTATCACATTTTACAAGACATTTTGTTTTAATGAGCCCCCCCCCCAAAAAGAGACATCCCACAGAATACCATTGAACTTATTGACTTAAAACACACAAAACTATGTGCATCCTCAAATAATGAAGTTTAACCCTCCTAATAGAAACAATTGCACCAAACTGACAGCTGCACACACAGGCATACCCTAATCTTAAACTGAGGTTATCCATTCTTAAAGGCATGTTGCAATCTGTGTTCCTACTTACAGTAATTGCTGTCTGTTTTTGCCTTATTTTAATTCCCCTCCCAGATGTGAAAAGTGTCTTGTATATTTTCAGAAATCATTACCATTTAGTCTTAAAAAAGCTCTGCCTTTTATTGCAGCTTGTCTCCACAGAAACCTAAGAATAAATTGTGCATCTCAAACTGAACATTTACTTGCTGAAGGAAAACTTTTCATTATATTTCCTTGTTCTCTTATTTATTTGCTTACACAAAAAATTATTAGATTAAGTCAGTGGCCCTAATCTAGACATACACCCATGCAAATGGAAGGGAAACATCAAATCTACATATATTATAATCTGTGCACTTTTACACCCCTCCTCAGCAGCCCAAGATTACAGCATATTAATTAAAACATGCATTTGTCCAGCCTTTTTTTTTTTTACATTGTAATGCATACATTTTTTAAAACTAAAAAAAAACACAGAAGAAAAAAGGCACTTGCATACCTTAGCATCTTTATCATATACAACAGTAACTGTAAATGCTCTACCATATAACATGCAATTTATCTCATAAACAGTTTTATTCAAATACTTAAGAACAAAAAATGTTGTACTTAGTTATTTTTCCTCCTTCTTCTTAGTGTCCGTCCAAACATTAATGACATGAATTAGATATGCACTTTTCAATCTCCCACAAGTTTAAAAAAGTCAACAAAAGTACAATCCTTCTATTTTTTCTTGCCAAGTCATATTTTACAAATGTGACTGATGTTTTGTAATCTCACATTTATTCACCAATTTTCAGTGTGGCTGGTCTTCTTCTTGTTCATCTCCATCTCCCAACCCCAGACTGGTTCAATTCCACTGAACTCCCAATTCTTCTAGTCAACTCCTGTGCTTTTCTTTGTCTCTAAAGCATTTTCCTTTGGAACATTGGAAAATATTTAATTAGTAAAGTCTCTCTGTAAGCTTTATTATTAGAAGAATGAGAAGCAGTCTGCTTCTGTTTGATAGCTCACTTTTTGTTACATAAACTTTTGTTTTTTTCCTCCTTAGCCTGTTCTGCATCAAAATATAACTTTTAATATAACTTATAATATAACTTCCAAGGAAAAATATTCAGAAGAAAGCTGGATCAACATCTTGAATCTCACACCAGCCGCTCAACATTCAGTGATTGCTGGGATAAAGTTGCTTTTCTTCTGCCTTGTGTATACCGAATAATCATTTTCCACAAATACTTTACTTTCTTTAACTTTTAATATTTTGCCCTTCCTCTAAAGTTTTGTCAGGATCATCTATTTCTGCTGGTATGATTGCATATGTGCTAATACAGGTCTTGGCTGCTTTCTCATGGCAGGGTTTGGAGCATACATGTGATGTGCCTTTTCAATTAACAAATCCTGCTGTGGAATACCAATCCAGTTACTTATTTTCATTTTCATAAAATTAATAGTGTGTTCCTTCCAGTTTCTCTGCTACAGCAGAAAATCTTCTCTAATGCTACAATGTTTTGAAACATCTCTCCTCGACCAGTCTCATACTCAGCAAGCATTTTCTTCCTTTTAACCACTGATCAACACCATCCCCCATACTGGAATTATAGCTAAACTCACTAAACTAGGTATAAATCCCTATGTCACAACATGAGTTGCCAACTGGCTCACTGACAGAACCCACACTGTGAAAGTAGCAGACTCCAAATCCGATTTCAGACCAGTGACAAGTGGAGTACCACAGGGTTCAGTCCTGGGTCCTCACCTGTTTGGTATCTACTTTGAAATACAGGCTAACACAGATGGCCTCTGGCTAATGAAGTTCATAGATGACCGCAAACTAGGAACCATAGTCAAGTCCCCAAATGATGTGGACATCCTACAGAAGGGCCTCACTGAGACAGATGCCTGGTGTCAGAGGCATATCCTCAAGCTCAATGCCAAAAAGTGCATTGTCATCCCCATTGGTAAAAACTCTGTACCCGTGAACTACCACATAAAAGGCAGTCTACGTAATGCCGAATGTGTGATGAGACCTTGGGACCCAGGTGGACAGTAGCCTCTCCTTTGATAATCATATTACCACAGTAGTCAGGAAATCCTTCAATATGGCACACCTCTTCATGATAGGGTTCTCATCCAGGAAAAAAGAGGTCATTGTTCCCCTCTAGTTGGTACTCATTAGACCCATTATAGAGTACAATGCCCTTTTGGAATGTACCTCACAAGACATCTGCATCACCTGGAAAGGCCACAGAAGTACCTCACAAAGAGGATTACTGACCTCAAACAGATGCCCTACACTGACTGTCTCAAAAAACTCCAGCTTTACTCTGTAGCATATCGTCTACTCTGAGGAGATCTCTACTTAACATATAAAGCTATGTTAAACCCTATACTGTACAGAAGGACAAGGCTCTCTATTCGACCTTACCAGCCAATCAGTAAAACAGTGCACTGTACCTAACCAGGCATGTCCAAAGGGCAGTTTTAGGTGTACTCTCCAGTCCAACTGGTGAATCTGGGCATTTTGAGGCAATGTTACAACTGCCTCATTTACACAGACAACCCTCTCCTCCTACCACCAAACACTTATACATGTGAGAGATGCAATTATACAGCCAAACTGGAGGATAACCTCTCTCAACCCAAGACTGGATCAGACAGTCAAGAGGAGAAGGGAAATACTTGCATCACACCACCAGTCTCACATAGACCCATTAAACTAGCACCGGCAAAAAACACACATAAATACTTGAAAACATAATGGGAGGCTTTAAATAAAAATCTGCAAAAGCAACAGAGACCTCCAAAGCAGACATCCAAGCAACCTCCACCCCCAACACAAACCATGAAACACATACTTCACAAAACCAGTATGCCACGCAATCACGGCCCTAAAGGCAAAATAACATACCCAACACACTAGTAATAGGTGACTCTATAGTCAGGTACACTGACGTCCCACTCACTAGGCTGAATAAGGTGAAGGTTACTGTTAGCTGCCTGTTGGGTGCCAGGATCTGCCACATAACACAAGCACTCAGGTCATTCCAGAATAAGTACAAATGCGACTCTGTCATTGTCCATGTTGGTGTGAATGACCTGAGCCGTACCTCCCTGGACTACATGAAAAGAGACATGGAAGAGCTCTCTGATCACATAGCCCAGGCCGGTCTGACCCTGAGTAGCATCCTGCCCTCACCAAGAATGATACCACGGTATAAAGAAAAAATTATCAATTTCAACATTTGACTAAGTTTCTGGTGTCATTCAAAGGGGAGCCAGTGTCTGTCTGCCTGGGATGACATGCTCGACAAGCCACGGTGCTTTGCTAGAGACAGCTTGCACCTGTCACCCTTAGGCTTTCGAATGCTGACCAAGGCTCTTGCCACCCCCATAGTGCCTTGTTTAGACAAGGCTCAAAAGACAAACCCACCACCGTAAATAGCACAAGTAACAAAAAACTGAGGGTAATGCTACTCAGTGCCAGAAGTCTAAACCTCAAAATGCACATATTTGAGGCACTCCTCAGTATGGAGAAAATCGATATATGTGCAGTAACAGAAACCTGGTTTAAGGATCCTGAGAGCACCCCAGCACTACCAGGCTACAACTCATACCACACATTTCGGCCACAGAACCCATAATGAAATACAAAAGGCGGGGGGCGTATCTATATTCATCAAGGATACCCACACCTCCAGGTTAGTGGCACAGCACGATGCTTCAGAGATCATACATGTGCAACTAACAACGGGCAAAACTACAATTCAAATTGTAGCTTGCTACAGATCAACCATCATGTCCCAGGACCCCCAGTCTGTGTTTCTGGAAACATTGGGAAACATAAAGGTCCTACCAAACACCCTAATATTGGATGATTTCAATTACCCAAACATTAATTGGTAGAACTACTCAAGTACTAACGCCCTTGCCCAACATTTCCTAGAATTTATAAACTCAAACTCCCTGGATCAGCTGGTCAACACTCCCACCAGAGGTGACAACATATTGGACCTGGTCATCACCAACATGGACGACCAGTGTTCCACTTCAGAGATCAACCCCTTGCTGGTTAGATCTGACCATAAACAAATCACTCTGGATATCCACATTCTGCCCCCACCCCTGGACAAGGAAACCACTGTGAAAAACTTTTCAAAAGCAAACCATGTTACTTAAGACTGAAGTGGAAAGTTTCAAAGCTCCCATGCTAAAGGATAACGCTATCCAAGCTACAAAATCCTTTACTAATGCATTCTACAGGCACCTACAAGAATGCATGTATCATGCTATCCCAAGCAAAACCATGACTGACTCACTCCAAGAAAAGGAAACCAGTCTGGTGGACCCCTGCTATAAAAAAGCTATACAATAGAAGGAGGAAACTAGTACAGAAAAGGGTAAAATCCCAAGAAGGGAAGACATCCATGATCAGTATCAGCAAGAAACTACCATCCCTCATAAAATCATCCAAGGTGACCTTCAAAAGAAAAATTGCCAAGGACTCCAAAGATAACCACAAGGCATTCTTTAGCTATGTCAAGAATCTAAGTGGCAATGCTCAGATCTGCTTGGAGTTAGTGTAGAATTGCACAAAATACACTGAACTGACTGATATTGCCAACATCCTGGCAGACAGGTTCAATGCAAACTTCACCCCCCTCTCGCCCCCAGAAGGGCCCATAACCATACCAGAAGAATGTAGAGCCCTTGAAATCACAGACACTCTGGTTAATACAGCCCTCTCCAAAGCCAAAAACACAGCATCAATGGAACTGGACGGTGTCCCAGGCTGCGTCCTACATGAGCTCAAAGATGAACTAAGCCCTCACCTAAACACACTGTTCAAACTCAGCCTCTCCACAGGCTATGCACCCATAGAGTGGCGCACAGCAATGGTCATTTTGCTTCACAAAGGTGGAGCCACAACAGATCCTGGGAACTATCACCCTGTAAGCCTGACTATCTTGGTCTGCAAGGCTATGGAGTGCATCATCATGGAACTCATTAACAGAGACATTGGGAACTTCCAAACACTGGATGCTACCCAGTTCAGCCTTGTTAAGGGCAGATCATGCCTCCTAAACCTGGTAGACTTCTTTGAGACAGTTAGCAAGGCTATAGATGAGGGAAAAGTGGTACACACAGCCTACCTAGACCTCACAAAGCCCTTCAACACCATTCCCCATTTTGGTATTATAGACAAGCTCACCAGCCTGAACATAAACCCCTACATCACAAGATGGGTTTCCAGCTGGCTCACGGACAGAACCCACATGGTGAGAGTTGTGGGAGCTAGGTCCAGCTCTAAACCGGTTATACATGGTATTCCCCAGGGCTCAGTCCTAGGACCCCTCCTGTTCGGCATATACTTCTCAGAGGTACAGGTAAGCACAGGAGAACTATGGCTGACCGAGTTCACAGATGACTGCAAACTAGGGGCTATAATTTATTCTCCAGCTGACACAGACATCCTCCAAAAGGGTCTCACTGAGATGGATACCTGGTGTCAAAATCATTGTCTCAAGCTAAATGCCAAAAGCTGCATAGTCATCCCCTTTGGAAAAAACAAAGTACCCACAAACTACCATATAGGTGGTAGCCCCCTAAATACGGAAGATGTAATAAAGGATGTGGGGACCCAAGTTGATAGTAATCTCTCCTTTGATAATCACATTGCAAAAGTGGTTAGAAAATCCTTCTATGTGGCCCACCTAATCACAAAAGGGTTCGCATCCAGCTCAAAAGAGGTCATTGTGCCCCTCTACTTATCACTCATCAGACCTATCATAGAGTACAACGCCCCATTTGGGATGTACTTTACAAGACACCTGCAACAGCTGGAAAGACCACAGATGTACCTCACCAAGAGGATCACTGGCCTCAAACAGATGCCCTATGCAGCTTGACTGAAGAAACTCCAGCTGTACTTGGTTGCATACCTCCTACTCAGAGGTGATCCCTGCCTGACATACAAGGTCATGTCCAACCCAGAATTGATGGACATGCTCCACTTACAGAAAACCATATCCCCTCAAGCCACATGCTCTAGGGATCTAAACCTCACCACAACAGTAAATAGGATGTGCTGGAGGGATAAATTCCTGTCCCAGGGACTTCCCATGCTTTGGAACAAGATTCCAGTCTACATTAGGCAGAGCTCCTCGCTAACAGTCTTCAAGAGAAACCTTGACGAGTGGATGAGAAACAGAAAGTTTATCCCGGGGATCACTTCAGAGGCTCTGCTGGACAGAGGCACAGGGAACTAATCTAAGTGGGCGGCAAAAGCCAACACATTCTGGCTAGACTAATGCCTTTGGGCAGATAGCCTAGTACTTACCTATGAACCTAAACCCAGAGCTGTTGGACATGCTACACCTTAAGAAATCCCAATCCCTCTGAGCTACACGCTCTAGGGACCTAAACCTTGTCACCACAGTAAACATAACATGCTGGAGGGATAAATTCCTGTCCCAGAGACTTCCTATACTCTGGAACAAGCTACCCATCTATGTCAAGCAAAGTTCCCCATTAGCACTCTTCAAGAAAAATCTTGATGAGTAGAAATAGAAAATACACCCCAGAGATCACTTCTGCGGCTCTGCTTGACAGGAGCACAGGAAATTAACTTTCTTGGGTGGCGTAAGCCAGGGAACCTTGTTGGCTAGGCTTACTCAGACCCTTCGGCCAATAGCCTAGTACCTACCTATGAACCTATGATTTTTGCAGTTTTATCAGTTAATTTGAATAGGTGTTTAAAGCTTCTTCCATTTTTTTGAGCCTTTTGTTATTTGAGTTAACATACTCCTTCAATGTTTCTTTTATTTTAATCATCTCTAAGTACATTTGACTTATTTTCTCCTCTAGATTACTGGAAACCACATCTTACAACAAAGCTGGAGCTTGCACTTCTTTTTGCAGAACATCTGCAGGACACTTTTCTGTTACTGTTTTCTCTTCACCTTTTCTAGTTGAATTCTTTCAGGTTGTCTAAGTTTCTTCTTTGATGGCATCCAAGCAGTGTACTTAATAGCCAGTAACTGAATTTACTAAATCTGGCAGAGCTACTGGCCCACATCTTTGTTTCCTTTTTGACACCGGGAGAGCCGAAATTAAGCTGTTGATCAGTGTGCAGCCATCTTAGAAGTCCTCTATATGTCATACATATTGGTAATATAATGTATCCTTTTATCGCCTGTGTTGACTTCCTCATTTCATGCATGCATATCTGCATTACTGCATTTATTACTACTACAGATAAGCACATGCTCATTGGGTATCCCTGTTTTGCTCCTATCTCAATACTTATTTTTTCCCACCATCCATATTTCATAACTTGATGAATTTTCATAACATTTCTTTATTACATTAATATTTGTCTCCTCTGCCATATGTGTCTAAAATCTATCTCATGGCTTCATGACTCACTTTATCAAAAGATTTAGCTATGTTACAAGCTATCAGTCCCACTTTCACTGTAATTAACAATTCCTTCACCTGTCTTCCTGTTATACCATAAATCCCTTCTCCTATTACCTCATCCAATGTTTTCTCCATCTTTTTTTTATGATATTTACATACATTAGGCCACCAATTTTTTATCTTTTCTTTCATCCTTTTTCTATATAAAATGTATCACTCTGCTACATATGTCTTCTTCCATTATACTCTCCCTCATCCATATATTTAATATATTTTTAAAAAGTTTCTCTTTCATCTTTATTCGTTTTCTTATAATATTCTTAGTTTATACCATCCAATAATGGTGCCAATTCATTCTTACCTTCTTTTATCACCTTCTAATTTTCTTCCTTTCTAAAAATGTCTTTACTTTTTGAAGTATTTTTTTCACTTTCCATTCTTCTTGCCCATCCATTTCCTCTTTTTCATTTATTTTCTTTATAAAATTCTGTATCACCTCCATAATATCTTTTTGCATTTTATGCATCCTATACCATCTAAGATAGCATCCAAGCTTCATTCTATCATTGTTACTTCTCTTCCTGAATAAAAGAAAACTTCATTGTTCTTTCATTTCAGAAACAAATCTTTGCTTGTATAACATATTTATTACCTTTTCTGTATTCTTTTAATTTATCCGCCTATTTCTTATATTTTTCACTTCCTTGTTCTGCATTTCTCATAATTTTGTAAATTTTATTTATATTTCACCTTGTTTCTTTTTTTATTCTTTCTACTTCTAAATATATTTTACACTTCTGGTTATATATTACCTACCACTCAACCACTCAACTTAACACAAGTTAATCTCTTTATTCCTTTCCCTCCTGTGTTATTTCTCTGTCCTCACACTATTCTAGTCCATGCTACTCTGTGATCTGAAAATAGTGCCATTTGTATTCTCCCTGCTTTCATGCCTTTAGAATAAACTACATCATTCATTTCAGTTTTAAAGATTCCCCTTTTATATGTCCATTCTGTATTCTTTACTACTTTTAAAATCCCCACATTGTATTAATGCCCTTAACATCTTAACGTCCTGTGTTATTTTTCTCTTTTATTTTCTAATGTTGCAGTTAAAATCTCCTAGCATCACTACTGACATATTTGCTAACGCATTTTTTTTAATTTCTTCAAGTAACTGTTTTTGGTACTTGCATATTATCACAACTAGATTTCTAACCTGGTGTAACTGATAATGTCATTGTGGACCAAGTTTATGGTAAAGTAAAAATGGATGTGTAAACTTCAAATTACTTTGGTATTACATGGGTTCTGAAAGAGAAACAGGTATAATGGGTAAATTCCTCTTCCTGGGGACTGTCCATTGCCGACAACACTTACTGAAAAGTAAAATTAACCTGGCTGCTGCTACACATAAGGTGTATGTTTATCATTACTTACTGACTTCCATCCTCAGGTCATCCCACTAAATTGGTAGACAGTTACACATTTTATGAGGGCCATACCAAAATATGTCTCAAAAAGCTGGACATTGTGTGCAAATCTGGACAGTAGACAGGTATGTATAGGTGGAATGGCAGTGACACGCAAGTGTGAATTCACTGAAGCAATCACTCACACTTGGAAGAAAAGCAGCAGTTATGTGCAACAGGTCATATCCTTCCTTATTCCAGGAATATTATCGGTAGATATCACAAACTGAAAATGGACATTACTAATTTTACCTAGCTGCAACTGAAGGGAACCTTTGCCATTTAAGTAACGGTGGCATACATTCATGTCAACATGATAATGCATGAAAAGTGGCAGAAATCTAAAATAGGAGACGAGGCTAAATGTGGGGGTACATTTTAAATATTTATACAGTTTGCGATTGACACAATAACATGAAATACTTTTCTTGCCACTTGAACACCACATGAGTACTTGGTACTTGCATATTATCGCTTAGAAATCTGGTTCCATTAACACACAAGTACCCTGTTTTCTGTCCATCTTACCACTATATGTATATATCATATTAATCATGTGCCTTTTCTTCATTTTCCATCACTGATAATAAGATTGCTACATCTATAATTTTTATTTCCTCATTATTTATAATAATTCCCATTCTATAACATATCTCCTTTCCTCCTAACCAAAACATTTGTCCTCCCTATACTTTGTTACATCTAGTATGTAGTAAGCAAAAAAAAAAAAAAATCTGTTTTCATTTTCCTACATTTTACCATCACCAAGTCTGCTTTATCATTTTAACGCTATTCACATTTAATGCTAAAATTCCTATGTTATCTTTTTCCTTTTTATTTTTTGTAAATGTTTTACTTCCTGGTCTTATTTTTGTTTTCCTTCTCCTACAGCTCATACCAACTGATTTTTCACTCTCTTGCTCTTCTCTAGCCTCTATTTCTCCCCACTCAGTTCCCTTTCTGTATGTTAATTATCTCACTTTGACGTGTTATTTCTTCTCTAACTACCTCTTCATTCTTTAATCGTTCTTCAGTATCCCCCTTCCCCATACCACCTTTTCTTTCAACATATTCTGCTGTAATATTTTATACTGGTTGTCTTTCTTAGTTTTCCTGTTTATCTACTCCTTCATTTTCTAATGCTGACACAGTCAAACCAGAAGTGTCCAAATTCTGTACATTTTCTACAAACAGGCTTACAATATGTTTGCTATTTGTCCCCTTTCCCCACATTGGCCACGCCCTTGTTCAGTCTTGTACTAAATTATTTTCATCCTCAAAGAAATATGCTTTAGCTTTTCCCAGTACCTAACAGATCCTCCCTTACCATTCGCAATTATTGTATTTGAAGTATGTTGAGTTTTCCCATCCTTAACATCCATTGTTGCCCATACTTCCCAACCCTCAGATCATACATTCATCATATATTATTTAAGCTTTGTGTTCTTTGCTATATATTGAAAGAAAAAATTCATACTCATCCATCTCTGAAGTTCTAAACTGCACATTTGTTTTCTGTTTTTGTTGTAGTCCAAAATTGTGAAATAAAGTCTTTCCATTGTGCTAATGTATTTCTTCCTTCAGTCTCAGTCATAAAATATCCCAGCAAATTAAACCTTTCAAATATCACGTCACAAAAAAGAGCTTCCAAATGAAGTAGTGCTCTTATGTCTTTAATGTCAAACCCTAGTGGCAAAATAGTGCTAATCATAATATCATACCTGTTCACACTGTCATTGATTTTACTTTTTATTGTTACTACTGGATGTCTTCTTTCTGGCTGTTGAGAAACTACAAATCTTTGCTCCCCTCTTGGTTTCCTCTTCCATTCTAGCCATGCTGCATCTGTGTAACTTCTTTCTTGTGAGAAAAAAAAAGTCTGCTGTAGAGGTAAACCCTTAAAACTGAGTATTCCACCAGTTAAGAAAACTTCCAGTGTTTTCCCTTCACCAGCTGTTACTCCTGTTTCCAACTTCTCAGGTTCTTCCTCCTGTAAGTCTCTCGCTACTGTGTCATTCTGTTGTACTTCCTCTCCTGACTCTGCCTTCTCCATCAAATTTACCAGCACTGGTGTCCCCCAATCCTCCAATTTCCAACTCTGTAACAATTATTTCATCTCTTTCCTTCAGTAAGTTTTCTCCTGCCGCTTCATTCACCTCTGTTGCACTCTCCTCATTTTGGAATTCCAGGAACTGTAGTAGCAGCCCTCTGGCACCACTTAGCAGTTCCAAAGTTTGCTTCACTTCCTCTCCTTCAAAGAGTAGGGAAGTCCCCCCCCCTCCCGGTGCCCTAGCCAAATGTCCCCTAGTCAACATGAATACCACCTCAGGTCACCCCTATTCAAAAAAGTTTACTTGAGCTCTTTCTGTGCTGTATTGCTATCTTTGTCTTGGGTTGTCCTTATGTGCACCTCTGCATTATTGTCTTCATTTGTTCATTCTTTCTGTGATACCCACTTCATCAAGTTCAGGCGAGCCTCAGTCTATCCCACACTCAATAGTAATACTAATTCCTTGATAGGATGACAGTCTGGGTGTCTGCTGAAATTCCAATGACCATAATTGCAATCCTTTGAGCAGCAGAACTGAAAGTGAAAATGTGGAGAAATATACACCAGGTGTGACTGCAGCACCTCAGAATATTTACCCCAACTCCAAGGTTCAACAGTTTTGGAATTAGTATGTATAAGTAGCAAGGATGGGAGGGTTATAGCCTTACTTTAAAAGTGCAATGTGAGTTCTGGAATTCAGAGTGGATTGTATAATTCTTAGATTATTTTTGTAACCATGGGTTCTCTCCAGTCCGGGTGTCACACTTCTAATATGGAATTTGCCTGTCTGCCATAGGATGGAAACACACACACATATACACACACACACACACACACACACACACACACACACACACACACACACACACACACACACACACACACACACACACACATGATTTGGAAGATTGCCAATTCATCTTCAGCATGGTTTTGTATACTGAAGGAATCTGGAGAATCAGGTGTAAAAGGGATATTTCACATATGGCTGTTTTCTAACCTGTGATGTATCCTGTGGTTGATCTCTGCATATTTGCTTAAGAACTGTAACCTTATAGCCCCAGAAAATGATAATCACTGTACTCACATTAAATGCCTACATGTACATAAGTATCTGTTTTTATTGTATATATTGTTAGAATATCTGCATATTATATAATTGCCTTTTTGACTTTACCCACTGGAGATTTTGGTTGTGCCAGAGTTAGTAACTCAGTAGGTTGCGCACTCACTTTTGATTCTATAAGGACTCTATGAAGCTTGTTGGATCTGTCCACAAATCAGGTGCTTGGATTCATATTCTTTTCCTCAAAAAAAAAATATTTTTCAAATACAGTTGAATAAATTCCATAGTATTTGTATATAATATCTTAATAACTATGTACACTATTTACATCAGCCTGATACTGTAACAGAGCTCAATATATACAATTACTTTATAGGTATAACAATCCAGTTATCAGAGTGTATCTGTTCAGTTATTGTAAAGTGTCAATCCATGATAAGACTTTTTTCCATGGATTGTTAATAAATGGCTTAGGGTGAATCCTTAAATTTGAAGTTGTTCTATCTCACCGTTTTGTTCTTACACGTGGGTCGGAGCCGATTCCTCGGCTCCGAATTGGCTGCTTTCAAGCTCAAACTCTCAGAGAAGCTCGAGACCTAGTGTATATCCCATGATGCTCTACTGTGAATCCCCAGATCTAGTTTGCCGCTGCAACGGATCAACAGCTCGTCGGAGGAAGCTCGGGCCAGTGATTTAAAATTTTTTGTATTATTAGGATTTTTTGTCTTTAAATTAGTATTACACATACTTAGATTTCAACCTTTTTTATAGTATAAAGGTTTTTTGCCTGTTAGTATAACTTGCTTAGGATTTTCTGAAATGTTTTTCTTCAGGGCTTTAGGCCTCTTTTTCTTGGGCGTGACAGGGCTCTGTCAGCTATTGTGTGTGTGTGTGTGTGTGTGTGTGTGTGTGTGTGTGTGTGTGTGTGTGTGTGTGTGTTCTTTTTATAATCTTGTGTGCATCATATATCTAGTGTGGTAGTTAATATTAGACATTTAGCGTGTTTATAAATATATATATATATATATTTCTGTAGGAAGTTAGTTAATACTAGTGTGTTGTTGTAGTTAAAACTAACTAATTTTCTTAGACTAAAAATTCAGGGACCTGAATTATTTAAAATGTCAGAGAAACAAAAGTCACGGTTTAGAAGGTGTGAGTATGGTCAAAAGATGTCTGTTACAGACAACCACTCCACCTGAGTTTACTGTTTGGGTTCTGTACACCTACAAGAGGTCTGCTCTATCTGCCACTCCTTTAGCACCAAGGTTCTCTTGGAAAGGCAGAGGAAGCTGGTAGATAGAGGACTCCTGAAGCCTGATTTTCAGGCTACCTTAGACAAGGCTGACCTCTCTTCCAAGGCTTTGAAGGGGTTGAAGTCTTCCAAGGGATCCTCTGAGCCCAAGTCATCGGCTCTGAGTTCCTCTGGTATGGTTCATGCATTGGCTCCACAGGCCTTGGAGCCATGTGTCGATCCTCTACTTCGGAGCCCAGTTGTTGAACCCATATTGGAGACTCCTCGGTCTCCAATTCTTCAATCGGTTTCATCTTTGGCTCCTTTGACCCATCCTTTGACGCATTCTTTGAGGCTTTCCAATGTGGATCTGGACCGAGTGGTCAAGAGGCTCTTAGAGAACCCAGCCCTGGCAAAAATGCTGTCTGCTTCGAGCCACTCATCTTCGAAGACTGAAACCCCATCCATAACTTCTCCACATCCTCCTCCAAAGCCAGTCGAGTGTTTGGAACTGGGGCAGGTGGAACCGATGTTGGTAGAGCCCGCAGAGTCAAGGTTCAATCCACCTCCCTCAGCTCCATCGACCTTGATCTCCTCGGTTCCAACTGGGGAATCTCGGGGCCAACAGTCCCTCACTGGCTCCGGGGTGGAAAGTCGAACTGATACCTCAGTTCCGACCCTTCCACTCAGGGCTTCGGAGCAGGTGGCCTCGGCTCCGTTCTCTGGATTGGATCGGGGGGTCTTGGCTTGGGGAGAGCTGCCGGCCTCTTCGGAGCCGACGGACTTCTCGGACCGAGATTCTGGTGCCTTCAGTGCCATAAGGAAGGTCATGTCTGCTAAGACCACTACCTCCTCAGATCTGTCTTCCCCTCCCCCTAAAGGGCCTCATTCTACCTCTTCCCCACAGATTCCCACCAAGCGTCGAGATCCAAGGCTTCAGGTATGCCCATTGGGTGGCCCCTCCTCTCTAGGGACTTCACCGGATGCTCCCACCGATGAAGTTCCTAGGAAGAGATTGTGCAAGAGGAGGCACTTGGATTCCCCACAGGAATCCTTGACATCAGATACCGACTTGGAGGAATCAGAAGGGTCCCCACGATCTCCCTCAGAGGATGTCTCATTTGCAGACATATTGGAAATCTTAAGGCAGAGGGGTGATTGGCAGTCCCTTGCCCCTACTGAGGACAAGTCGGTCCTCCTGAAGGCCTTTGGATCTCAACCATCCACCTCCTGGGTTACTCCGCCCTTTGATGAACTGATGGAGTTGGTTGCTTGAAAGGCGTGGGAGTCCCCTGATTCAGTGGAACCGGTCCCTCAGAGGCCCAACAAGTTTATTACTTCCCCTACTGATAAGGCCTTTCTAACAAAGGGAGTCCCAGTTGATGCCATGGTGGTGGTAGCGGCCACCAAAAAAGAGATGTCGGAAACCTTTTCTGCTGTCCATCCTCCTAATAGAGATTCTAGGAGTATGGACAGATATGGGAAACGCATATTTAGTTCTGTGGCATTTTCCATGAGATCACTCAACTACCTGACACATTTTACCCATCTTCAACGAGATCTCCTCAAAAAGCTGGGAGATACTCTCCAGGGTAACACAGCTGATGCAATTTCTGAGAAGGTGACCCTCAATTCCATAGTAAACTCATCCATGCGACTCATTTCTAATGCTGCCGATCGATTGAGTAGGGTGGCAGGCTCAGCGATAGCTCTTTGGAGACAGTCCTGGATGCATCTTTGCTCCTTTGCGGAAGCCTTTAAATCTTCCTTCATCAATACCCCATTTGATGGATTCGCCTTGTTCGGACCCAAAGTTAAGGAGACACTTACTAGTTGTGAAAAAGAAGGAAAGACTCTGTCTGCCGTTGGAGTCCATTTTTCCACTCCAACTAGACCGTACCCCAAAGAGCAACGAAGTGGGAAAATGTGGTTCTGAAAACCCCAAGGAGCTTTCCAAAACACACCTACTGATACCCCCTCTAGGGGCAGAGGATGGGGCAAAAATGGAAGACACCGTCCAAACGGCAGAGGCGGTCCACAAAACCACAAAACCAGGACGACAGGGAACAGTTCTCTGGGAAGCCCTATCAGCATTCCTGAAAGGAAGCCTGGCTGTCCTACTCTGGAGGCAGTCGGGGGTCACTTGGCTTTATACCCAAATGCCTGGCTAAGCATTACAATAAATTCTTGGGTAAAAAGCATCATTGCCAGAGGTTACTACATTCCCTTTAAACCCCCCCCCCATGGGTACAAGGATCCCAGACATTCCACCCAGTCTGAGAGAACTAGCAGCTATAGAAATTCAAAACCTGCTAGTCAAAGGAGTCTTCCAGCCAGTCCCGGTGGACCAAATAGGATCTGGAACTTACTCAAGGTTCTTTTTAGTTCCAAAGAAGACAGGGGACTGGAGGCCCATACTAGACCTCAGCAAGCTCAACATCTTCATCAAGAAGGAGAAGTTCCGGATGGTCACGCTGCAATCAATTCTCCCATTCTTAGCAATGGGTGATTGGATGTGCTCTATAGATCTCAAGGATGCTTACTACCACATCAAAATGGACAGAGCATCCAGAGATCACCTGCGTTTCTGGCTGGGGGCCAGTCATTACCAATTCATCTACATGTACATCTACCTCTCAAACCGAACTCCAGTCTCTTACCCAAAAAGCCTTTAACACTGTAGAACAATGGTTCTCTCATCGCTGCCTGCTACTTAACCCCAAGAAAACTAAACACCAACCCGAAAGCACATCCCCTTACACTTCACTATCAGTTCCAATAACAGTACCATCATTTCTCCTGACGCTACCACAAAATTATTAGGAAAAACAATAGATAACAATCTAAACTTTGACAATCATATCAACACTACAATAAAATCAGTGAACAAAAAAATAGGAACCTTATACAGAATCAAACCCTTTCTTACACCACTTGCAAGAACTATGTTAGCCAGAACTCACCTAATCTCTACTTTACTCTATGCTTCCCCCATATACACCAATCTATATAAAAAAAAACCTCAATAAACTAGAAATATCTTACAATAATATTGCTAGATTTGCTACAGGATCCCCTTTTAGAACCCATCACTGCCTGAACCAAAAACAACTAGGTTGGCTAGAACTTCCTAATCAGCTCGAACTTCAACAACTCATAATAGCCCACAAAACCCTGCACCAACCCACCAAAACTCCAATACTCTCTTGCCACATCGCACCTTATTATAATCAGAAACATCTACGCTCTTCAAACAAACTATTGATCAAAACAACCATTTCTAATAACTCTGCAAGTGACTGCCTGTTCTCAAACTCTGTTGGAAAAATATGGAATAAACTACCCTTGGATATCTCATCTCTGACTTCTCTCCCACTTTTTAAAAGGAATCTAAAACTGTATCTCAATAAAAAATGGCTATGCCCCTGTAGTAAACCAGACTAACTCTGTTTCTTTTCTTGTCTTCTTCCCTATTTTTTTCCCCTCCTATGCCCTATAACTTAACAGGGGACCGTCTGTTCTCCAACTTTGTTGGAAAATATGGAATAATCAACCCTCAGATACCTCATCCCAGACCTCTCCCCCACTTTTTAGACTCATCTAGACAGTACCTCAGTAATATGGCTATGTCCTTGTACTAACTAGACTTACTCTGTTTTCTTTTTTCTTTACTTTTCTTCTTCCCTGTTTTTTCTCTCTACACCCCTTTCAGCTTTTCTTTACCTCTCATTACACTTTAGCATTCCTCTTATAAAATTTATGTTTTGATTCTTTGTATTGTAATGATTATTGTGACATGCACATCACGTAGGTTGTAGTTTATGTATTTTTTTGGTTTTAAGATTGTAATTTGCAATTTCCTGCAAAAAAAAAAAATAGTATTTGTTTACTGTTAGCTTTATATTTGTAATTACTTCTATTGTAACACTTTCTTAAACCATGTAATAATCACTGGAGCTTTTCTCCCCAGGCCTCTACTGAAAATGGACATATATCCAGATAGACTAGCACGGTCAACAAATGTAATAATAATTCAGAGCCCTGCCCTGTGGTCTCACCACAGCCCCCAGGGTGTTCAGGGACATAGTTTTTGCTTTATAGCTATTGACACAGTACCACAGTCCATGAGGGGAGGACCAACTAATATTCTCTTAGAGATCAGAGAACTAGAATGGCAACTACGTTTGAATTCTTTTTGTTTCCTAGGATTAAATGAAAATTGTAATATTTCCTGCATATTAAAGATGAGGAATTACTTGAGACAAAAGTGTAGTTAGGTTCCAATTGATTTAATATACGTCATTCAATTCATTCCTTTTATGTTAAAAAATTAACTGATTGTTTGCCATGGTTGACATTATATGTTATAAGCACTTATGTATATATACCTCTAAACATATATATATATACACATACCCCGGGATTCATGAACCTTGCGCCAGGCGCATGCATGGCATAGGCACCACAACGCCAGACATGGCCGCCGAGCGATTCAGGTATGATCCAATTCCACGTGCACCACCGGCGTGCGCTGGAGTTGCGCCGCCTCCGGCGTAGGTATGTTAAACACCCCATGTGAGGTGTTGCACCATGCAAATAAAGGCATGTAGCGATTCACGAAGTGGCGCAGGCGTAGCATAAGGGCACGGCAATGTAAACCAAAAAAAAAACAGTTTACATATATCCAAACAAGACATATGAGTAACGGAAGGCTGTCAACGTCAGGTGTCATACTGGTGCAACATGCCAATGGCGAAAAACACCGAGAATGTCAAAAGAAAACATGCAGAAAATGTAAATAATGACATAAATGGTATGTACGCAGAAACCACAGCAGAACCCCAGGACATGTCCGCGGAAGGTGCGGAACAATGAAATAATATGACAATGTCATAAAAGAGCAGTATAATACATATCAGCTTCACAGCCACAAGATACCATAGTATGCATGTAAAGCCACAACCACAGCCCAAGGGTTGCCAAGGAGTGGCGGCAGTGTCTGGTGCCGTAACCATGTATTACTAGTCAATGCCATGCAAATGAGGCAGATAATACTGAATCGCAAAACCCCCGCCGGCGTAAGGCTGTACCAAACGGCGCAGCGGTAATACACCGAGGAGTGGCCTAGAGGGAATACATGTCAATCGCAGAGGGGTGTGCCACTGTAGGAGGAAGCACATTGGAGCCTAGCAAACATGGGCTGTACAATGCACATCACAGCAGCAGGACCGGCGCGTGAGGAAATAGATGCGCTGAGAGTACACAATGCGCGCACAGATGCATGTGCACGAGGATGAACACGTCCCCCAACCCAGTCATGTGACGGCCGCCCCGTCAACAACCACGGATACAGGAAGGTGATGCGGAGAATATGAGGAAATGCGGAAGCAGTGTAATTGGAGTCGTAATGAGCAATCAACACCAATCAACCCATGAAGGGCAATCGGCGGCAGCTGTAGAATCCCTCAAAACGGGAAAGGGGAGGCATATGAATGCAAAGAAAGTAGGGGATGTAGCAGAATTGCAAAGAGCGAAGAACTGATACAGCACAGCCAAGTAGAGAGGTACCATAACGGCAGCAGCAGACAAAATGCATGATATGCCATGTGCCTGCAGGATGCACTCCAGGCAATAGTAGGTGCAATGTGCAGAAACAGTAAGGTAAGGTGTAAAGCTAAACCAATGCAGGCAAGTGTAATGTAACACCAAAGGCAACAGCGTTACAGTGCCAACGGTAAAACACAGAAAATAATCCACAGATACGGCCGCACAGACACACCCAATGACATCATCGGGTGTAGAGCACAACAGTATAAAGTGTGAATGCACACAACACACAGCGCGTATTCCCAAACGCTGCACTTTAGGGTGTAAACACACGGGGAACTTTTAAAATGTATATGCTGGGTGCCGCCGTGGCCGTGATGCATCGGCATGTGTCAGAGACAGACGGAGTTGCGGAGGAGGGTGCTGACAACTACCGTAGGCCTCAGAGGAGAAGGAGAGTGTTCAGACCAAGGGTAACCTACCAGGGGCTTCAAGACCTGGAGATAGTAGAGTGTTACAGGGTGGACAGGGACACGTTACAGCAAATAGTGGAGCTGTGCCGGCCACGCCTGAGAACAAGAGACAACAGAGGGGAGCCCATCCCAGTGGACACAAAGGTATGTGTAAGCTTGCGAATACTGGCAACAGGTACCTTTCAAAGGCCAACCGGGGATATAATGGGCATCTCACAGGCATCAGCATCCAGGGTACTACACCAGTTTCTGGATGCCATGTTACGACATGCCCATGAGTATATATACTTCCCCAGATCTCAGGAGGAGTTGGCTAGCAATATGCGCCACTTCCACCGTGTGGCACAATACCCGGAGGTACTGGGTGCGATAGACTGTACGCACATAGAAATCAAGTCAACACCCGGGGAGCAGGGTAGACGCTACATAAACCGCAAGGGATTCCCCTCCATCAATTGCCAGGTGGTGTGCAATGCGCAGGGCATTATCATGGATGTGTGTGCTGGCAGCCCTGGAAGCTACCACGACTCCAATATCTGGCATGCCTCACAGCTGTATCAGGTATTCGCCAGGGGGGACATCACACAAGGACACCTTGTGGGGGATGCTGGCTATGCACTGGAGCCGTGGATGATGACACCCATCAGAAATGCACACACACACATGCAAGACCGCCATAATGAGGCACACGCACAAACCAGAATAATCATAGAGCGTGTGTTTGGGATGTTGAAATCATGGTTCCGCTGCTTGGATACATCCGGTGGAGCCCTGCAGTACTCTCCAGGCACATGTGCCCACATATTCATAGTATGTGCAATGCTACATAATATGATCCTGCGGAAACAGCTGCTGCAGGGACATAATGGTGTAGGGCCACCAAGCCCGCCACAACTGCCAAGGCAAGCACAGGCACAGAACGTTCAGCGCCATGAACACACTGTGCCAGCCCCAGTAGGCAGATGGAGGCGTACCCAATATGCCTATGCCTTGGCAAAGAGGGAACGTATAGCACATACTCTTACTGCGTAGGCCCCATGGACTGACACCTCCCTACTTGCACACACAGTGAAATGGACGGCACACAAACATGGCCGCCCGTAATGTGTACCGTATGGGCGGTCCCATGTGTGACTCCAACATAGGTAGCACCCAAACACTGCACACCCAACAGCCAGCGGAGCATGGAACGCCAACACCTCAACCGTACGCGGGTCCTACAGCAGACGGCGTAGCCGTATGCTGCCACGTTCACCGCAAGGTGTATATATATATATATATATATATATATATATATATATATATATGTACATATGTGCATACACAGATATGGAGATAGATATCATTACACACATAGAAATATATGTACACATACACAGATAGAAAGTACAACAGGTAAAACAGGGAATCACAGGGATGCAAGGTGACAGAGAAGTAAGACGCGAAATCTCTACATAGTAAACATAGTGAGCAACAACCCGAGTATCCGGGAGGGTGGACAGAACAGGGAACGCCACCCATGGAAAGGTCAACCTACCTAAATGCATATTCGCGAGTCGGGATGATCGCCAGGCCACGGTACAGTAACAGGACATGTGCGGGTAATATTCTTAGGATATGAGGGCGGAGGTAGACACCGCCGCCGGTGATGCGAGCAACATAGGTACTGTGTGCAACCATCCCTGCGACAGCGGCAGTATGTGTATGTGTGAGGTGAGGGTGCCGTGTGTTCCGCTGTGCGAGTGTAATGTGTGTGCCACTGTAAAATGTGTATGTAGGTGACATGTGACAGACGGAGTGGAATAACATGTGTAGGCATACAGTATAGGAACCACAGGCGTATGTACAGCAGTACCCACAAAGTAGTACTGAGAGCTCCCCCCTGGCTAGGCGCGTGGCGACGTAAAACGATGCAAAGCGAAAATGTCCCAGAATGTACCACAGGAGTATAGCCAACATGAGATGCAAAGGACGCATGTACAAACCATGACCGTATGTATGGCACTGATATGTTAATTTCAAAACGATACGTCGGCAACGTTGCACAGCAATAGTCATGTACCGCGGAAATACAAATGTGCTACCTCGGCACCGATCGTGGCCACGTATCGTCCCGTAAACACCGCTGTGTGTGCAACGAGTGTTAAACAAGCAATTGCCACCCGAATAGGTGGCAACCGGTAGCACACAGGCAGTCCCAAGTACAGGACCACATTGACCATAAATATCCGTGACAAAATGCCAACGGATAGTCGGCACGTACGAACAGCCGCAGATATACTACCGATGTGACGGAGGAATACATGCAGGAAGCACACATGCAGGCGATACCGACACCAGACGACGTCCACAAAACCTACACTCCTAGAACAGACAGGTAACTTGCAGCTCCCCAGGCAGGGATGGAGCACACACACAAGCATACCGTGTATGTATAAATGCAAGGCCCACAACCCGTACCCGTCACCCACATCCGCCGATATACACCATCGCACATATCAAAGGGATACAAGCCGCAATAGCAGCAAAAACATACAGGCAGTCAATGACAGCGGCATAACCACAACATCTCGCGTGGGAAACACTATCAGCAGCAGATGCATACCTGCATCCGTTGTGTAAAGGAATACAAGAGCTATGTTACACATCCGAATGCAAAACGCCATCGACAGATGCCACTAGGACAGGGACACCCACATGTCGAACATAATACCATACCCAACACACACAATCCACGGCTAACACCACAGCGAAATGTACCTGATGCCACACATAGTGGCTGCAGTCAAACATAACATAACACAATACATACCATCCCCACGAAGGTAGTGCAAATAACCAACGCCCAGCCGAGGAATGAACCATGCCCTAGTTCCGACACGTACTGTAAGAATGGAGGAGATGCACAGGTGATATGCGCATAAGTACACACCGAGGAACAGCTATTGGTGTCATGAACCCACATGTCGCAGGTGACGACGGATATAAGGAAGACTCCTAGGATATTCAAACTGCATGTTCATACCGAACAAATCCAAACAAACGGCTAGAGTGAGAATCAAGTATCTAGCGAGACTCGAACGGAATACGGAAGTCAATACAGGAAAGGTATGTAGAACCCATGAGATGTACTGGTGTGTAACGCATGATATGTATGACGAAGCTGCACTGTATGTGAACGGTGTTTGTAAGTAAAGATACCTGTCCATAAGGCAGAGAGTGGTGAAAGGTGGTTATGTAGTGCTAACCCGCTGAGCATACTGACGACTGTGGACACCGTGTGCACAGCAGTGGGACATCATGTACACAGCCGGGATAAGCCAAGGGCTGCCATAGGGGGGCAAAACACAGAACAATGCCACCACCCACGCCGATGCTGGCAGTGGATGTACAACAAGGAAGTGCCACAGCAGGGGATAGGACATGTATGTATACTGTCACAGCACACATGTGTTTGGGCATATACCGTCGATGTCATACGTAATGTGCGCACGACGTGCACGTATGCCTCGCAGTAGGGGTTACTATGTCAAGTATGTGTAATGTAAAGCTGTCATGATGGATATGTTCAGACATCATACACAGTATCACAGGCATAGCATGCATAATGGAGGTATGGCCTACTGTTATGTACACTAACAGGATATGTATGGCCTGCACATATGGGACAGAGTAGTAGCAGAATAGCCACCGAAATGGAAGGAACACCAAGTAACCATGTCCAAACTATCTGTAGCAGGTGCAATGTGTGCAACAATGACGTCCGGCAGGTCCATGTGTAAACACATGTGCAATGTACACAGTAGTGTCACCTCCCCATGGTAGTGTCCACTGAACAGCAGAGGTGGATGTCAACTGCATGTCTACACAGTACTGCCGCTGTGGTGGTACCATGTCTATATGTCACCCTATCAGCAAGGGAGCTATCACATGACCAGTGCCACAGTGTGTCCCTGTGGGATGTGCACAGGACCTACGTTCCACAGCATGGTGTGTGTCTAGTCTGCGGAGGTAACACAGAAGCCCAGGCTAAGCAATGTGGCATGTGTGCACATATGTAGGAGCGCTTCATTCACCCCACCCACTGCAAATGCCATGTAGGAGTACTACATGCATCACTAATGCGGAGGACATGGCCCATGTCAGAGTAGATGACACCCCTGTGTAAGTGGTATGCAGATGAGTACAGATGTGTTCCCCGTCTGTCATCTGCATATGTAAACTGTCTGAGCCTGGTATACATCACGGCATGACTATACCGTGGCATGTACAGTTGTAGCTGTTGTGGAAGGTACACCATGAATGTGTTATTGTAACCCTGCCCGTGTGTAGATGTGTGTATGGTACAGGTACAAAGGCTACCAATGTACCAGCAACACACACAGTACAGATATGTGTGGCCCTGCAGATGTGTACCCACGCCACAGTGGAATATGGCAACCACAGCACCATGTGGGCCATGTGTGTGTACAGCAACCATGTACAATGTGATATGCATGTATGAGGACAATATCCATGTGATACCCAGTGGATGACTGTCGCTATGCAAAGGTGATGTGTATGCACCATGTGTGATGTATCCGACGCAATGACATCTACACGATATATCTGCCACACCGACACCTGTATGGTTGTTAGTAGTATGAGCTGGTGGAGCTAGAATGCTGCCAGGTATGTAGATGTGGGATATGTAGGTATGGACAGTACTCTGTGACAGCATGTTGTGTATGTAAGCAAATAGTGAACTTCAGGGGCCACATGACAGATGACTGTGTAATGCCACATGTACCTGACATGTAGTAGGTAGCATGATATGCTTGCACCACTGTGTGACCTGTCCAGGAGTCATATAGCCTAACATCCTGAGACACAGGGTATGATGTGATGGTGGATGTGTACATTGGCAATACCAGAATGTGGAATGGTGCTGAAGGGCAATGTGGGGATAATGTCTGATCCGTTACCCTCTGTACCACACCAACCACCCATGCGATTGTATGACAGGTGGCCAGCATGTGGATGTGGCATGCTGTGGCACACAGAGGCCCAACAAGGGTGCCAGGAAAGGCATGGAGGTCATCAATGACTGTGTGAACCACGGATGTGAGGATGTGCCCCAGTGCCATACTGACTGGTCCAGTCATGGGTGTACGAATGCAGTCCCACATGTGCAATGCAGTACCACCCATGTGTAGTGTGATAGATGCGGTAGTGTGGTGGTCAACGTACACAACGTCCATGAATAGGCTAGCAGTTAATTCAGTGGGCTGCTGCAGAGACACATACCAACCAGGTTGGCGGGACATAACAGCTAGGGAGATTGGAGGTGACATTGGGACAGTGTCCTAGGACATAACGTGTGCATGGCAGTACCATGTATATGTCCACAGGGACAATGCTATGTCCATGTATGGATTGGAACCCTGTAGTGAGTGAGAGTGTGTATTGTTGGTAGGTACCCCATTGTCTGGCATGTTGCCAACAACATCTCAGTTGGCAATGCTTGGGTGTCTGTTGTATGCTACATGGAATGTGGATGTAGCCAAACAACACAGACATACCACCACACCACGTGAGGGCCCACACTGCAATGTACGGCGGTCATGTGTAGGTAGCTAGCTGTGGAGCATGTGATGGACCACGAGGACCCACCATGACTGTCAAGTGATGCACCCCACACATGTGAATATACCCACCGTGCAACAGCCTGCACATGCGTCCATACAGCACATGTGCATGGAACATGAATACCACCATGGTGTCTGTGAAAAGGCCAGTACCGCCATGTCTCTGTGTGGAATAGCATGGTCCCTACCATTGCGTACATGTAGCGGAAGTGCACTGTGATATGTGTCAGCATAGTCACGTATACTGTCCAGCTGCCAGGGTGCCATGCCATTAACCACCTCCGTCAGCAGATGTCAGTAGTACCGGCCGTTGAGCACATGTACCATGTATGCTGCGATGGGTGTGTGTCCAGGGTGTGGCTAGCAGGGCCGCGAAGCATATATTTTCATCTACCAGAGGGGGGATATCCGTAGGTTAACACACAGGCACATGGAGGTATGGTGCATGCCGAGGGTAGTGTAGGTATGGTATGTGTTGTGTAATGTTTCACCCAGCTATGTGTAGTGCATGGCCAAGCATGTGTGGGTACATGGGAGTCCATACTAGGGAAGTGTGGGTTGCTGTCAGCACATGGCAGCATGTAACCTATGGTGTACAGTGTACTCTCTGTTGCATGTCACAATGTGTCCAGTGGTCACAAACATGGGTATCCGAACATGGAGTACCTATGATGCATTGTGTTCAGAAAATATACAGTATGTGTGTAAATCATTGTGTGATGTGGGATGCCCTCAACTGTGTGTGTTGCAGTCCAGGTATGTGCCTGGGAGGTATGATCTGTGTACAATCTGGACTGGCAGGTGTGCTGTGCAGAGCATGGAGGCAGGTCCCAGGCACCGTAGATAAATGTCATGCGTGCCTTACTGTGTGTGCAGTGCTTGTGTGCAGCACAGTGGAGGGTGCAAGCATTGTCACACATCACTGCATGCCGTGCCTGCCTGTGACAGCCCTGCTGGAGACAGACATGTGACACCGCTGCAGAGGCAGCATAGCATGTGAAGATGTACATGTGGGCCCCACACCCTAGGCAGATGTCCGCAGGTCACGTGTGCCACAGTAGTGTGGTTGACCACGACTGTCATACTGGACAAATACCACATGCCTGTATAAGTACAGTATGAGCATAGTCAACAGTCGCAGTGACAGAGTAGGCCAATGTACAGTATCCCTGTGTGCAGACCACTGCCTACTGTACACCTGGCTAGACACACACCTGGAAGGTGAATATACCTTTGAGCCATCACATGTCCCAGTCCACGTAGCCTGTACAATGTCATCACAGGGTGGTCACAATAACGTGTGGTACGACAGACACGTTGTACCAGGTGATGTGTCATGTGTGCATATGTTGAGTTGCACAGCCGTTCACATGTCCGCAACATATCGGTGCATGATGTATACTGTTACATGATGTGTGGAACTGCACTGTGACCCACAACAGGGCCATCTGACACAGGTGTGTTGTGAATGGTGTAACCCATGTTCACACAGGATACACACTGCTGCTGTCGGCAGCCATGCTGGTGACTACCAGTGGTGCCTGCAGTGGTCATACAGACATACTGCACACAGTGTTCATGCAGGGATGTCCATTGTTGTGGATGATGTGTTGCTACGTGAAGGTAGGTGTGTGTTGTGAATGTTACACATCCAGATGTCACCATCTGGCACAGTCATGGTCGTCGACAGCATCACACAAATCCACAGCGGTCAGAACCCTGTCCTGACAATGTGTGTCAGTCACCCTCGTACTGTGTGACATATGTGCACATGGCAGAACACCTCCCACTGGCCAGATAACAGTGTCAGCTAGGATGGCTACGTGATGGCTGGAATATGCTGTGATAATGTACAATGCTGGTAGCCCAATGAAGTACCTGGAATCACACACAGTACGCCATGGCTGCCATGTAAACCATGCACAACAATGGGTGTCTGACAGACACAAACAATGCGTTGACATGTTGAACATGCACACATGAGAACACCCAATGAGGTATGTTGCACATATCGATGTACAACTGTCATCTATGGCCATAGCATGGATGCAGACGCACATGCCCCACAGGCAGTACCACGTGATGTAGGTAGGGGGCATTGCTCGTGTACATGTGACAGTTGCTGTACCGCCACATGTCCTGCATAGCCGTCATGTAGGGGTAGCAGTGGCATGTGACTGTTGGACATGCCTGTACATTTGACCATGTCCCACAAGACATGTGTTACGTGTGTACAACATGTCTTGTGCCGTCACCAAGCTGTGAAGTGTACGGCTGCCAGTGTACCTGTGTGACTTGTTCTGTGATGGGTGCAAAGGCACGTAGTACTGCATTGCATGCCCACATGCCCCACACAGGTGCATAGCCTGAACATACAATACAAAGAGGGTGTTGGATGATAGCAACCCACAAGAGGAGATGGGTATGGGTGGCAACCAACTACCACATGTTCGGGTACGGTGTGCATGTCTATGACGCATTAGCACCCGAGAAGGTAGCGGTACAGCAGTACAGGGTTGCATGCATATATGTTCAACAATATCCCTGTGTGTCCCACCAGTGGCCCATGGACAGACAGACCCCAACACAATGTGCAGATATGATATGTGCACAGCACATCACCGATGCCTACGATAGAACAGGCTTACTGTGTAGACATGTGCACAGTAGGTCTGCACCAGCTGCACTCAAACACGTTATGTGCCGAAACACACCAATAGTCCAGGCCATGCCACAGACGGATGTGCACGCATCTGTGTATGTACGTCTGTGAATGTCTCCGGCATAGCAGTATAGCTGTGTCAGCGTTGTGAACAACATAATGAATGGCTTGTATGTGTGAGGGGTGCGTCATACGTGTATGGTCAGATCGACGATACCATCAGTGCCCCTGCTATGTGAACATCCCTGTCCCCATACATGGATACCTATGCTGTGCCCAACACCACGTTTCCCGTGGGAGGGATGGCGGTGTGCAGTGCACCAGCAGACATGGGGGTGGCAGCAGGCACTGGATGTAGACATATGTGGTACCAACGTCAGTCCAGGCAACCATCCATGTGCGGGATAGCAGTGTGTGGCCACATACAGCACTGTGTTGATCAATATCGCAGCACATAGCACCTGTCAGGGTTAAAGTGTATGCATGGATGTGCGATACCTGCATGCACCAGACACACCCCCACCAAGCAGTGTGCAGCCTACCTTGCATAAGGCCAGTGTCCACACCATGATGATAGACATGTGTAATGTCCATATACACGTAGCAATGACATATGGAATGGACAGCCACCCTGCCAATATCATTACCCCCCAGGTGGATCACATCCCAGTGCCATGTATGTGGCATACCCTGCCATACCATGCAGCCCTGCCCAGCAAGGCTGCACGTGCTATCACAGTCCTACATGGTGCAATGGACAGAAGGCACTGTCACTATCAACCGTCCACAGCAGTAATGTGGCAGTGATGCACCCTATGGTGTTACAGGTGCTGTGTGTTGCTGTGGCCAACGTGCGTGTGCACATGCTATGCACGACCTTTCCTGCTAATGTGACATGGTTACACATTGTCCCATGTGTATCACATGTGCAACACAGGTGAGCCGTGGCAAGTTGTCCAACTCCCGTACAGTGCTGTGTGGATGTACATGGCACAACACATGCATGTGCAGGTGTCCATGTGTATGCGTGCAGTGCCACCGCTGACATTCATAATGGCCGTGTACGTGATGTCTAGTGACATATACACAGCATCCAGGTGAACAGTAGAACTGTTGTCACATGGGGACCCGTGCCAACTGATATGGACACAGGTGCAGGCAGGTACACATGTCCACAGCAGGCTAACATCAACATGGTGCGTGTACAGTGTGATGAGGTGACACACAGATATGATATGACACCCACTGCTCAATGGTGTGACGGCAACACATCATCTGTGTCACTGCCATGATGCATCGCAGAGATTACTGTGCAGATGTTGTACATGTCATAGCAATGTATGTCCAGCAGTATGCCAGCACAGCAGTGTAAATGTGACCTGTCACCATCATTATGTCTTACAGATAATGCCACATTCCCGGCTGCCTGCCTTTAGCCGACAGGAAGATGAGGTGATAATACCATTGCTCCATGACAACTATGACATCCTGTTCAGCCACGTGCCACTGCAGGCACAACAACGTGAAGACATGTGGCAGGATATGCGCAGGAGGGTGAACACCCTGGGCGGCCACAACCGCACATATCAACAGATCCGCAGGCACTGCACAGACCTAATTCGGCATGCGAGACAGCGTGCCACTGCAATCGCCAGACAACAAGGTGGGACAGGTGGTGGGCCACCAACCCAGCCCCCACTCACACCGACGGAGGAGCTCCTGGCCAGTCTGGGGACACCCATGGAACAACATGCTGAAACCCTCGCATCCATCATGGAGGTGGGTGTCTCCCAACCAACGAGCTTGGAGATGCCTGGTAAGTCAGTGTTGCATGTTTGTATGATAAGCGACGTAGGAGTGGGTGTCATAGTACAACACATAATATAGCAACACATGCCAGGTATATGGCCACACAAGATGCATACTACAGTATGCTATGTTGTGTTTGCAGACATGTGCATAGCACATGCTAACACACAGGTGCATGATGTGACATGCACAGTGCTTACCGTGGTGATAGTAATGGATAATGTGTACACTTTTGTGTCGTCCCTATACAGGTATGTCTGGCGTGTCGCACAGACATGGGTCTGTCGCAGATAAGACTTTTGCTAGTAAAAGGCATGATACGGTGTATCGATATTCCCCATGTGTCCAGGTATGACATGCACACCTGGGTGTGCCCCAGTCATGGTATACAGGTTGCACCACCCGACACACACACCACCCATGTACAGTAGATACAACCGTTAGTATAGACCGGCATGCAACCACATAACCCATCGGTGTGATATGTGCAGTCAGCTACGCATACAATGGTGGAGGTGTTCCACAATGGCTGCATATGTAGTATGCATCGGTATGCCTCTGCGGTATGCACACAGTACCACATAGTGAGCTGCGACCTGGCCAGAACACAGGTGTTACCACTGTGACCTATGCCCCTGCATTGGGTGCACACGTTGTGACATGGCAAATGACATGTCCCATGCACGTGGATGTCTGTCTGCAACATTGTCACACCATGACATGACCTATGCACGACATAGCAGACATCCACAATGTCTGCATAGCCTTAGGGAATGTGACACCGCAGACTACTACGGTACTATGTCACATGGGTCACCACAGGGTTGTGTGCACGATGCCCATCACACACAATTGTCGATGAACCAGACAAACATGGCCATGGGTGATACCTACAGGCATGTTGCCACACAGTACATCCGCAGTGGGTATTCACCGTTGCACCCTGTCCACACATAGTGGGCTCATCACTGTAGTGGACCCCCTGGACATCCGATGTGGTACACCAGAGAAATGGAATGCCTGTCTGCAGCCACTAGAGGTGCCACCAATGTCTACCATATGTGCTGTTGAACAGCAGAACTGACTTGCAGACATGGCAACGCAATGCGTCCAGGTCACGCATCTCACAGAAACATACCTGTGTCCTGCTGCCGTGCAGTGGCACAATGCCCGTACACCCCACTGTACAGCTATGTACACAGCTCACACCAACCACACCTGCACAGACATCCTTGTTACACATGCATTCTATCTGTAGACTGTACACATAACACTGCACTGTGACATCCGTTGTGATGTGGTGCATGTGGTGGGACACCATTGTCACATGTCCACATGATACTGCACATGTTTGCGGTGTACATGACATAGTGACGCCAGCCATCTGTACTGTTAACCCGCCCGTGGCCACATGGTGTATCACGGTGATGCATGCAAACTACCATGAATGTGTGTACTGCAAGCCTACTAAAAGACACCTGCCTGATGTAGTGTGCACTCCAGGGCGGTATGCATACTGCCACTATTAATGTCTGGGCTGCATTCACTGGGCTGTGGTGTGGGAATGCTGCATGCCACCTGCAATATCACATGCATGATGTGTCTGCATGTGTGTGTGTCCGCGTGTGTATGTCAGCGTGTGTGTGTCCGCATGTGTGTGCGTGTGTGTGTGTCTGTGTGTGTGTCTGCATGTGTGTAATGTAACTTACGGTATGTCTTTGTATTCACAGGTGCTGTAGGTGCGTTCCCCTCCTGCGGTCCATCTGATGCTAGTGTCCCCACAGATACTAGCGGTGATGACTATGTGCATGAGGCACAGGCAGGGTCGTCACGGGCAGACACTGTGCCATTGGAGAACATCACACTTATGTCCCCTTCATCCCCGCACACGGTTCAGATGCCGACACATACCACAACACCGTTGCCCACAGATGACGGACAGTCAGCGTCTGTTGGCACCGAGCAGGAATGTGTGGTGGCTGCAGAAGGTGCGGGTACACACCATGTTGCCAGTGTAATGACTGGTGAAGTGCCACACAGGCATGTGGCAGGTGCTGCTCGTAGGAGGAGCACTGCTAGACATACACCTGCCGTACAGGGTGCAGCAGCTGGTATAACCAGATGCATGTTTCAGACTGTAATGGCGGCGCAGGCACGTGCCGAACGGCAGAACCAGGAAGGGCAGAGGCTGCAGAGGTCCGCGATCCGTTCCTTAAATGAGAACATCCAGTCATTGGCGAATGCTCAACAGCAGCTTGCTGATGTTCTGGATAGGAGATTAGGTGAGATGGCTGGGATCCTCGACCGAGGCATGGCCATCCGTGAGCGTGAGCTGTCCGTGCTGGAACACCTGGTAGGGGTGAGGCGTAGGGCACGTGGGCATAGGCCAGCAACACCACCAAGTGCAGGTCGACGTGTGCGTGCCACCTCCCATGCCCACCCACACAGTGCTGGTAGCAGCAGCAGTGCAGCTGCTGCTACACCAACCACACCAGGACACAGCAGGCCACGTGGACGTGGCCCTGGACGGTCCCAGCGTGGACACGTTTCCAGTGGACATGTGTCATCAGAGAGTGGCCACTCTATACCTCCACCCGGTAGTGCCCGTGCGACCCCAGTCAGGCACGGGTCACGTGGCCGCAGGCGGACACAGTGAGCCGTACCACCTGCACTGTACAGTCTGGGGCTGCCAAGTATACCCCATGTAGGCATCACAGATGACTGAACTGTGTACACACATACCCACACACAGCAGTCACAACTGTAGGGCTCCACCACATCCACATGCATTCTGCACAGTCATGCCCAGTAAATGCACAGGCCCTTACACACACACATGGTGTAATCCATTGGTACAGCCTATGCCCGTGGCACACATATCACCCTGTGCATATGATGAAGCCTCTGCTGCAGAACCGTGAGCTACACCATCGGTGCATGGTTATGCAAACATATTCTGATGCACAGGGTGGACAAGATAGTGAGAGGTGTATGTGATACCTGTGTCCGCATAGTATGCGATGTGTATGTTGCGGTGGTTGTGTATGGCAGGTGACAGGTGCGTATGTGACGTGGGTCGTGCACTGACATCATGCAGCAGGCATACCATGTAGTGCAGGTGCAGCATTCATTGTTTTGTGTACACGGTATGCGTGGTGGTTACATGTGTAGCAGCATGTTGGTTCAGTTAACCCGTATGCCAATTATGGTGTACTTGCATGTGCCTACTGGGAGCACTGTTATCAGTTCACCACGTGTAGTTGTGGTGTACCCACAGGCACATCTGGCAATATCAGCATAGCACAGGTACCCGCAACCGGCATGGACCCCTACATAGGTACATAGGCGCACATGTACATACCAGGCTGTGTGCCCTACAGCATGTGTATTCCTAGCCAGAGTGTGTGTGGCTGCTAACGCCCCTTAGGATGAGGATACCACATCCATCGGTCCCCTGTCCCCTGTCCAGCACTGACTCAGAGATGATGCCTGGTGCATACCTATGGTCACACATCCACACGTCATGATTACTCCTGGACAAAGTCAGTCAGGGCCTCTGCTTCACATGGGCTGGCAATCCTCTCCGTGTTGTAGGGGGTCTCTGGGCGTTGACCCAGTTCCCCCAGCACGTCCTACCCATCTTCATGGTGAGGTGTCTGACAGTCGCTTCTGTGCCCCTGTTTGCCTGGAGCCTAGGAGGTGGAACATGTCCATGTCACCCAGGTTGGACGTGGCCGTGTATGTCAGGCACAGATCACCACAGAGCAGACGTGCTGGGAAGGTATACAGCCAGAGTCCCCTTGGTCGGGCAGCGTGTGACACATGTCCCAGCACCTTTATCCCCGCGTGGGCGTTTGTGGTCCTTCCGAGTGCTGCAGGTGTCAGGTTAGGTACAGCCCAGATGTGCCATTGTACGCAATCATTCCTCTGGTGTGTGATGTGTACAGGGGTACAATGAACACCCCTGATGTGGATGTGATTCCTTCCAGACCAGGTGGCCACAGTGGAATGTCTTCCCACCCACATTGGCATTGTGTGTGTTGACAGAGGTTACCGACAGGTGTGGTACCCATTTCCCTGAACACGTCCACCATGTTGAATGGATTACCACCTACATGTTACGTCGGGAACATGTCCTTCCCACTGGGTAGGTCTGCACCTTCTCTGGCATGTAGCAGCAGGCCATGGCTCTGGCACCAGTTATCAATGTGTATGAGGCCCCAGGTGGATGTCCGTGTCAGATGGGGTGTTGGGTATGGTGGCCGGTGTGCAGTCATCTGCATACCTTGTCTGCCACAATCCCCTATGTTTGCATGCACATTGGAAGGTGGAATGCCGAACGGCAGGGGGCACAGGACTGAGCCCTGTGGGCCTCCACTCGAGACCAGCTTTGAGTCTGACACGGCACCAGGAACACAAACCCTGTGTGGTGTGACCTCCATCCATTCCGAGAACCATCGTGTGACATATGTCCCCACATGTACGCTGGCGAGCCTTTCCATGAGTCCCATGTGGAGTGTGTTCTGAACGCTCCCGCCAGGTCATTGTAGTGTGTGCAAACCGACGTAACCCCATCAATGGCCTTAGTGACCGCTCCAGACAGGCCGAGCAGGTTTGGGGGGCAGGATCTGCCCTTGACTAAGTCGTTGTGGGTATGTTCCGGTATTGGCTGTACACCACTGTCTGTATTCATGGGCACCAGTATGGACCTCCCCGCAGCTTTGCAGACAAGGCTTGTCAAGCTGATAGGGCAGGAATGTCTACAGTCCATAAGAGCACTCCCCTGGCGTAGTGGGACCACAGCTGCCATATGCCATCCAGCGGGGACCTAGCCCATAGTAAGGCTAACATGACACAGCGGCCTTATGTGTGGGGCAAGGGCTTCAATGAGGTTGGGTAGCACACAGCCAGGGACACCATTGTGGCCCATTGATGCTGTGTTCACCGCCTAACAGATATCAGATCACTCCAGGGCATATGAGATGTTGTGGAGGCTAGACTCTGGTGGGATGGATACGTCCCCTCTTGGGGAGGGGGTGGATGTATGCATGGAACATGTCCGCTGGTTTGTTGACAATGTCTGTGTGTGCAGTGACCGTTGTACCATTCTGGATTAAATCCGGCCATGGCTGTGCGCTCCCACCCATGTCCCTACCACAGCTAAGGAAGACCCTATGGTTGTCTCATGCGCCCTCTGCAGTACCACTCCCACAAGCGGCCTTGGATGATTGTATGTGTGGCCGTATGTTAACGCCGGTATGAATGGGTGATGGCTTCCCTGGTACTGATATTGCTCTGTCATGTATTAGCACCAACTGTTGATGTACAGTTTGTCAGTGGCTGGGTTCCACAAGACCATGTGCCTGCCTTCGGTGGACAAGGTCCTGATGTTATCATGATCGCTTGGTGCAGACATCCCTGGGGGTGCTCAGAGAAGGCATTCGTAAGGGTTTTGGCAGTGCGGCCTGTGTTCACCACTGGCATGGAGGACTTGTAGGGTACCACACCGGCCGTATGATGTGTGTGGTTTGCTGTGGAGAGGTCGTCACTTAGGTCTCCCATGCCGGTGTTGGGTGCAGGATGTGGATTACCAGTGGATCCACTATATGGTCTGACATCACCATTGAGGGATGTACATCCTGTGTGGAGCATATCCTCCCCATGTGTGATGAGCAGAACTGGTATACGTCCCCCCCTAGTGGGTATGGTTCATGGCTGTTTCACAGCAGTCAGGTGTATGAACACCCGGGACCTGTGGCGTGGGATGTGTCATGGGTACTGTTCTCAGTCTATGTATGGGTGGGTGATGTCACCCAATACGGCGGTGTTGTGAGAGCATGCACACTCACCAGTGTCCTCAGGACGGCTGTGCAGGTATCCTGGGTTTGGGAGGGTGGTCTGTAGCATGCAACAAACTGTAGGGCAGTCCTACCCATGGTTAATTGCACCTGGATATTCCCCGCTGCAACGGCCATGTGTGATGCATGGCCAGGTTGCTGTTGTGTGGCTGGACACACACGACGGTCCACAGTCTGCCACCCATGCCATCGCACCATGTGTATGCATGTCTGCTCTGTGCCGAGTCTAAGTGTCTGAGCATGCCCAGTAAGCAGCTGTCTAGATGTACACACAGTACAGTGCACACCGCGCCCGACTGCATTAATACCCCGGGTGCATGCCTGTTTCCCCTTTGCAACGGCCACGTCTGTGGCATGGCCGGGTTGCTGTTGTGTGGCTGGACACACACGACGGTCCACATTCTGCCACCCATGCTGTCGCACCATGTGTATGCATGTCTGCTCTGTGCCGAGTCTAAGTGTCTGAGCATGCCCAGTAAGCAGCTGTGTAGATAGACACACAGTACAGTGCACACCGCGCCCGACTGCGTTGATACCCCGTGAGCATGTCTGTGTCCCCTTTGCAACCGCTAGGTGTGAGAGGCATGGCCAGTACACCCGCCGGGGGTACACACGACAGTCATCACCGATGTCTGCTACTAGGCGTGTAGCCATGGCCAATGGCATCCTGCATAGCCATGGTGACCATCCAGGTGAGACATATGTGGCTGTCATGCAACATTGGCTGCCTACATCCTGCACGCTGAATGCCCTCTTATAGGGTATACTGTCATGTGGTGCATCCCGTATCCCTGTCGTGATGTACTGATCAGTAGTTATTTGGTATTCCCGACTGCAGCACTAACGTGTTACTGTCGGCCACCTTGGGATGGGGGGT